>NW_027283890.1:0-58277 GCF_046629955.1 Centroberyx affinis
ATTACATAATAAGGGTGTAGCCATTGTTACAATATCAGTTTGACGTTATTTCATTATTTAGTAATTTGTTACATTAATAGGTTTAAAGGCATTTGTGACATTTACTACACTGTCTTGCTCTGCACTTTTGGCAGTGTAGTCACCAATGTAGAGGTCTTCACGGGTCTACCCAGACCCTAGGCTCCGAGACCCGACCCGGGACCCGTACGGGTTCGGGTCCACGTTTAATTATCGTCAATCGGGTCTGGGTCGGGTCCAATTCTATTACCGCGGGTCCCAGGTCTGTTTATCATTATGTGTAATACCCAAGTGGATCCGAGAAGACCCGTGATCAGCCCTGATCACGTGACGAGACGAGAAACGCATGGAAGCACTGTGTAGACCCGAGACTTTCTCTCTCCTCTCGGACATGCACCGGGTCGGGTCTGTAATATCTCGGGCAAAAACGGGTCGGTATATATATATTTAAAAAAATTATTCGGTCCAATCTGATCTCGGAACAAATTTCCCAGGTCCATTAGGGTTCGGATCCGTCATGCTGGACCCGTGAAGACCTCTACACCAATGTACGTTCTCCTCCTACCTACTGCAGATGGGTTAATGGGAAGTAGAAAGTAATGACTCAATGACTCAAGTATTGACTAAAAAAATACACTTCCTTTGTGTTTGTATACACTATTGATTACATAGATCTCAAAAACAGAAAAGTTTATAATTTATGTGTATGTTTGATGAGCATCTATCTATCTATCTGTCTGTCTGTCTGTCTGTCTGTCTGTCTATCTATCTATCTTAGAAGTTAATCCCTTACAAGAAACTAGGGCTCAACTTTCACTACACAGATCTAACAAGCCAAACAGGAGTGGATAACTTCTTAAGGTTATTCCATTTGTTGAGATACATTATTCATCCAGCAACACAAAGTAAACAAGTTCTGTCTGCCGTCTCCCTGCTCTTGAGCCTTGGCCTGCCTCATCTTTCATGTGGGCAAGCTCCATCACCACAGGAGCACGGAGGAAAGAAAGATATCAGTTCATGTGATATCTGATTTCATTTCAGTGTGGCTTGCACCAAAAAGGAGAGCAAACTGATCATTTGTGCCGCTGTTTCTGACTCTTGAGATGAATGGCTCCCAGACGAGGCCATTGTGGCATGAAATGCTAAGATGTAATCATCTTCTCGCAACAGGATGCTGTTTCATGAGAGGGGAATGAACTCCAATGTCTCCTTCTCTTTTATATGGCTTGCTGCTGAAATATTTTCTCTTCAACAAATCAGCATTTTAACGCCCCCCTCTAATGTGTGGATGAAATAAGCATTTGAAAACTTTCAATGCTTCAGAAATGGCCCACTTCCTTAAATCAAATTATTCTGGTATAGTTGATTTAATTAGGATTCATCATTGCCGATTACTATGCCAACTCAGGCCTGCTGCCTTAAAAGATGTATCTTCGATCTGACAAAGGCAAATAACAAATTAATTTAATGTATTCTTCATTGGAAAGTCAAAATGATTAAGCCACACCAAGTTTGGTGGTCCAAACTTTTCATCACTGATGTAAAATGATGTGTGGACACTCTATGCTTTTATTTTGAGACCCAGACTCTTTTTGATCTGCTTATAAAGATGCAATCGATTTTTCAGACAAGAGGTACAAAAGTGCTCTCGTCATGTCTGGCACTGATGTTGATTTTTGACAAGAGAGAGAATTTATCTTCAACACAAGTTTATGCCATCCATTTAATAACTGTTTATAGAGCGTGGAACTGCTCCTCAAACATCACGTTGATGCCTGGAGTTTGAGAGGGTAAAGCATGTGCTTTGTCTGTGTATTTGCTTGTGTAAGTCATTGTTGGCCACTACTTGACTATGGGGTTCTGTTCTTTTTCATAACTTTTTCTCTCTTGTTCCTGTCTGAGAACTGTTTCTCACTGTGTCCCCTTAAGCTATTGGTATTGATCAAATGACCTATGGCAGAAAGAAACATGTTCTTCAAGCCGTTTGATTATTTGCTCTCCACAAGTCCCTACCACCAACCTTGATTACTTTTCTGTGTGTGATTGCAGTGACATGGGATGAGAGCTTTCCTTGTAATATGTTCCATGTTAAGACTTAAATGAAATGGATCACTTTTCTTCAAGCATTGTCTCATACATTGGCTGTGAGTACCAAAGGAGATGGGAGAGATTAGTAGTTATTTATAATATGATGTAGAATATATAGATCGAAAAGATTTATACAATTATCTTATTTTTTCTGAAACATTTTCAGGAATATATCAGAGTATAATTAAAAATATATATATTTCCACATCTACATTTGTGTGCATAAGCCGAGACTATTTAATAATAAAAAAGCACCAACTGATCAAGTGGATGTATTATGGAAGTGATTGAGGGTAGAAATGTATCCCTCCCAATCTTCTCTGCTACCCCCTATAGTCATTTAGCTGCTGAGTAAACCATGAGTCCAGTATACGATACTGTATCCAAACTGTAAAGATATCCTCTGTTCTTCAGTCCATCCCAAACTATAAAGATGTTTCTGTTCTTCATCTCAAACTGTAAAGATGTTTCTGTTCTTCATCTCAAACTTTAAAGATGTTTCTGTTCTCCATCTCAAACTGTAAAGATGTTTCTGTTCTCCATCTCAAACTTTAAAGATGTTTCTGTTCTCCATCTCAAACTGTAAAGATGTTTCTGTTCTTCATCTCAAACTTTAAAGATGTTTCTGTTCTTCATCTCAAACTTTAAAAATGTTTCTGTTCTTCATCTCAAACTGTAAATATGTTCTCAGTTCTTCAGTCCATCTCAAACTGTCAAGATGTTCTCTGTTCTTCGGTCCATCTCAAACTGTAAAGATGTTCTGTGTTCTTCAGTCCATCTCAAACTGTAAAGATGTTCTCTGTTCTTCAGTCCATCCCAAACTTTAAAGATGTTTCTGTTCTTCATCTCAAACAGTAAAGATATTCTCTGTTCTTCTGTCCATCTCAAATCATAAAGATGTTCCCTTTTCCTGCGTTCTTGAGAAGTTTGTTCTCTCCAAAGACAACTTTGTTGGCCCATACAGGGTTAACTCAACCAGTGAGATTACTGTATTTCTGCTTCCAGAGCAGCTCTGCCTCTGAGAAATATTTATAGAACTAAAACTCCGATCTGTGACTAAAGGTGTCAAGTCGTACATCAAACCACATGTGGTGTTGGTTCCGGCGTAACCCTAAGCCATCAGGGTTTAAAGATTCACTGTAGTCAGATATCTTTGTGCTGAGAAGTGGGAAATTATATAAACAGGTAATTTCTAGAAGAGCACTACATTTTCTGCCTTTTCTGTTTCAGGTTTAAAAAAATATTTTCTACCTACGTATGTCACATAATTCCTTAACAAGAATGGTTCAGATGTGTTGGTGTGCCCGCTGAGGCCAGTGGAGCGTTTCCGGGACCTTCGCCCAGATGAGCTCGCAGACTTATTCAGCACCACACAGAGAGTCGGCACCCTGGTGGAGAAGCACTTCAATGCCACCTCTCTTACCATCGCCATGCAGGTAATACGCAAAACCCAAGTCGTGATTCAAAGAGATTATTTTGACCTCGGTTTACAGTTGAGTTGAATTCGGAAATGCAGGGAATGCGGGTGGGAGAGAGGCCGAGAGCTGGGGCCTCATCTTTAAAAAGGTCGCAAGAAAGTGATCAGTTATTTGTTATCTACCTCAACTTGATGTGCAAACAGTTGTAGCTCTACCTCAGGTTTACATCACTTGCTGGTTATGTTGAGGTACTCCCTATGGTGGCTTTAATTCGTATAGACCCTTTTCACAAACATGGTTGACGTACTTCCACAGGGTACAGATCGGTTCTCACCATTGTCAGCGATGTTAAAAAGCCAACTTTGTGCTGCGTCCGACTCTGTCTATGATCACTTATTTTGTGTTTCAATATAGTGTATAACACAATACAGGTGCTGTCACTGACATATCTTTCTGTTTCTGTTGTCAGATGACTGCCGGGCTATAAAAAAGTGATTTGATCGAGGGTCACAAAATGCTAACAGCACAGAAATTACCGTTAGCCTTGGTTAGCCAGTTAGGCAAGGCAAGGCAAGGCAAGGCAAGGCAAATTTATTTATATAGCACATTTCATACCCAAAGGCAACCCAAGGTGCTTTACAGAGAACACATGCAAAAGCACAAGAAACAAATGATAAAAACATTAAAAGCGAGCAAGCAAAAGGACACAGTATAAAAACAGTAAAAGCAAACAGGCAAATGCCCACAGATTTTAAAAAAAATAATAATAATCTGACAACAGAAACAGAAAGATATGTCAATGGCAACACCTGTATTGTGTTATGAGCTATAATGAAACACCAAATAAGTCATAACAGAGTCATAGGTGACAGAACGTTGGCTTCTTATCATTGCCGGATAGGAAGCATCAGTGGACATGCGTCTTTTGATGCGCTGCATACGACGCCAATAGTGCACACTGCATGTGGGAGATTTGATTCATCAACACAGCAGGACAAATAGAAGATCATCTGTTCACTCCTGCAATTCACGGATGGCAGAAAATGCTGTATTTTGGTGGTCTGTTCCCCACATCGACGCTCCGAAATTGAACTGAGTTCTGAGCTGCAGCTGGGAGCTGCGTCAAACTGTTCTGACGTGCCACTTAACACCTCTAGGTGCCTGCAGCCATTGAGAACAATAGGTGCGTCTGACGCTATAGTCTGACACGTTCTATCTGTCCAGGGATTTATACAGAAACAGGATCAGATGTCCTATAAATAGTCCTCAACAATAAGCAAACGACTGTCATTCAACTATGGCTGTACTGGCTTAAATATAGGATAATGATTGTTGGGCTGTGTTCACAAGGCCAACCGTTCACATACGTTCAAATTGACGCCTTAAGAGAAAAAACACATGAATTTCCCATGTTTTATACATGTGTACACATGTCGTATCACATGTAATAATGTTATCACATGTTATGGAGCACATGAAAAGGTTCCAAAACCACACATTTCCCGTGTGCAAAGCACGTGTTCCACATATTGCCCATGTGATGTGACGTGTCTTCACGTGGGATTTTTCCGCATGTGAAATTCATGTGTTTTTTCTTCATTTGCGATTTATATTTACAGGTGCGTGAGACCCAGGTGCACTACTTTAAACAAGCGTAAACAATTTATTCAGTCTCAGATATTCTTTATAAATCAGGAGTAAGATCAACTTGAAAAATGATCACATATAAGATTAAATTCAAGTACATATTTATAAATAAAGTCTGGATTCTAAACTCATGATGTTGTGATAATAATTTAGCATTTCAATGGGCAAACACAAAGACAAAATGAGCTTTCCTAGGTCGCAGGCCATATTGTATGACGGCAACATAGTGTGACTGGGCTGACATTGTTTGTGTTTGGATTACATACAGAATGCCAAATATGCTGAGTAGTGTATTCAGTGTAGGGGAGAGCAGGGCATGTTGTCACACTTTTTACTCATCGGTGTATTTCTCAGTAGTGCCTTACTACTGAGATACAATATTTATTTTTCTAGCTAGATTAAGGTCTTCTCTAAGAAATGGCATTTTTACATTTTCAATAATTTACTGGAAGAAAAGATTATTACGGAAATACTTGACGTGTGACAACTTACCTCATGTCAGGGCATGTTTCCATTCCATTTCCTCTTAAGTATATATACAATAATAGCATGAAAAACACACTCTTGTATTGAAAACAATATACTTCATCTCAGTAATTACCCACCACACACCACTGTGGATACAACAGTTTCTAACAGTATGATATATTAAGGTCTGATGATTAAAGTCTATGTAATATGGCTTTTGGCTCTAAAATATTTAGCTTCAGAAATAAAGCCACTAAGACATCTTACCCATGTGACCCCCCTATTTTGGCAATCATTTCTAATATACTTAGTTTACATCTAAGAAAATGAATGGGCAAAAGCATGCCTCAAAATATTATCAGGAATTTCAACTGAAGTAGCAAATTATCTGATTTTCAGGCTCAATAAATCTAACGACCAACTTTCTCTTGCAATCAGATCTTGATGTTTGCAACACCATTTACCCCGCAATCATTTCTTGCATCGTGTATTAGCCCTTATATGTAATGTAAAATAGGAACGTGTGGTGTGATGCGATGCATAAGTCACCTTTCCAAACAAGTAGTGCAATAACACCTATTCACCGTCAATGGGAATTGCTCTGAACTGCTGGGCGTTAACAGAAGAAATGACAACAGCTAAGCAACAATGTGAGAAATGCTTTAAATAAGGAAGTGCCCTGGGAGAAACGAGTGTTGCTGGGCATGGTTATGAAATCTAAAATTCAGTGCCATTTCTCTGTAATGTTAATGGCCTTGATGTTACATTCATCAAGTTCTCAAAGGCAGGATTGACACCCCGGGGTTGCAGTTGTAATATACGATAACAAAAATCCTATTTTGATGTTTGTGTGAATATGTTTTTGCTTGTACAACAGACTCAAATTGAAAATTCTCTCTTTGTTGACAGTCACTTTGTTGTAATATATACTTTAAGTGTATTTTCTAAAGCCATTTTGCCTATTTTATTTTTTGTCTTTAAGGCTTTCTGGCAGCTATGTTATCCCTTGAACTGACTTTATGATAAAATATACTTGTAGCTGAGTTTATACTGAACAAGAGGATGTCAGAATTGAGGGGGTAGCAATAGTGTTTAAGTATTAAACAAGTGCCAATCTACCAAAATCGCAAAAATAGGTTCCTCAGAGGGTTGAAAATAAATATTTTACAATCAGATTTGTTGGCCTATATGTTCTTCAAAATAAGATAACCCCAGATTTGTGCTAAGGTGATTTGTAGCATTCTCATCTGGGAGATATTTGTGACATCACTTATTCCTCTCGCTCAATCGTTTGAAAATCACACAAACATTTTTGAAGTATATTGAGTGATTGAAGTACGTCTCAATACCCCAATTTCTCAATCATACTCTCTGTTCAGAGGAAGGTTTACAGGAATAAAGAGGCGAGGCACCGTGCGCTTCGCCGACAAAGCGAAAAAAAAAAAAAAAAAAAAAAAAATCAGGCCCGCCGGTGGCTGAGCCCGGATCAGTTGTGCTGTTGCCTGTGAAGGAAGCTAAATACAGCACCGACTCTGACACCCAGACAGGCTCTCATCACACACTGCCTGGCCTGTTCTGCATAACCAGCGATATATATGCTAATATCAAAATAGCACCTAGTGCGCCTCTGCGGCCTTGTCAGAGAAAATCGTTTCACAGGTTAGGAGAGGGGAAAAAAAAACCCAAAAAAGAAGCGAGTAATCTTTACCTGGATATCATTTTCTTTGACTTTGGGGAGGTGATGAGAAGTGATGATATGAGATTAGTTGTGACAGCTCCCGGGTTACAGTGTTGGAAGACGAGCCATCGCATTAAAGGAGAACTCTCTGCAGGAGGGGCAATTGTTCTCTGCGGTGTGCCACTCCGCTGACAAATAATATCACACAAATCAACCTCACTGGAGGATTCTTGAAAAATGATTTTTTTTTTTTTTTTTTTTGGATGATGTTGCCACCGGTGACAAGATGCTCTATTGTTCTTTTTTTTTTTTTACATGTTTTCTGAACCCCGGGCGCTTCGAAAAAAACAACGGAGCCGGTTTGGACTTTTTCTTTTATTTCTTTATTTTGTCTCGCCGCGCTGATGTGTGATGCGCGACGAGAACAATGCAAATTTTTTTTTTTTTTTTTGATCGTCACCTTCTGCTGACAAACAACAAAGTGTTAATCTCGTCAAATTTTAATCACACTTAATGCGACAGTTGGAGAACAAAAAAAAAAACAAAGTGTTAAAATACTTGAAGTCGTAATTGTGCCGCCAAAAAAAAAAAAAACAGCCGTGTGACAGGGAGAGAATGCAATTTTGTTGAAAAATGAATGTCAGAGGACAAAAGAGACAATGAAGCAAACTTTGTTGGTGGGGGGGGGGGGGGGGGGGTCTTTTTCAAATTCATATGGAGGAGGAGAAGCGAGGTGCCGCGGTTCATCTGAAATTAAAATCTCCGCTGAATTATTAATGGGAATATTTCTGAATTCCCAACTCTTCCTAATTACCTCTTTCTGTTCCCACCAGGACGGCCCCGAAGCTGGACAAACCGTGAAGGTGAGAACTTAATAATTCAAGCCGCCTTTTAAATATGCCATGAGGCCTCCGCAACAGTTATACACTATTAAATAATCATCGTATTTCATTTGCGGGGCTGCTAAACTCTTGGCATGGCTGAATTATTTAGAGATCTATTCAAGAAAAAAAAAAAAAAAAAAAAAAAGACTTTGTTTAAATCTTTTTTTTTTTTTTTGGCGTGGAGCTTATGGCACATGAGGCCGGGGGACCCATTGAGGTTCCGTATAGGTTTAAAGTGAGAAGGCCTAAATAATTAACAGCCACTGCGACTTTGCCCTTGAATAACTTTCTTTCACTCCCCACTGCACTGTCCCCTTACTATTTTTAGCATCAGGTAAATATAGTGCTAAGGATATGTAAATGCAAAAAAAAAAGGTGTTTGTCCCCCAATCCTTCCCCTCCGACTCCCAGACCCTATATGTTTTCACCGCTTGATCGCACACTCTATCCTCCTTTTTAATGCTAATCACCACGGAATATACAGCACATTGATTGCTATGTCCTTTTAAAACCAACGTTTCATATTGCGTATGGAATGGAGGCTTAATTATACAGTTATGGCTGTCACCTGAAGAACAGTCTTGAAATGTTAATGGTGCCATGTGAGTCATGGGAGGGAGGAGGGCTCCATCCCCGGTCTGTTTCAATCATATTTACATGAAAGAGACCATAGAATATATTATAGTATAGTTATGGTAGTGAAGTGAAAGGCGCCAGGGAACTGTTAATTTCATTTCATTTTCATTTAATGTTCATTTCTTAAAGGAATAGTTCACCCAAAAATGAAAATTCTGTCATCATCTACTCACCCTCATGCCAGTTGAATCTCCATAGCAGCCTTCTCCAGAACAACTGAAGTCAGTGGGGACCAGTTCTTCAGAGTTCCAAAAAGACCTACAGTATATTTACACCATCATTTAGTGCAAATCTTAACTACAGCTGATTGATTTCCAACAAATAATGGTGTATAGGTCTTTCTATTCACAGTGTGATTGTTTGGCTGTTTTTGTTTTGGAACTCTAAAGAACAGGTCCCCATTGACTTCAGTTGTTTTGGAGAAGGCTGCTACCAAGTTGTGCTGGCAACCTCCCTGTGTGTTATATGGACTAACAAATTTCACCTGTGTTTCATTTGGCATGAGGGTGAGTAGATGATGACAGATTTTTTGGGTGAACTATTCCTTTAAATGTGTTTCTAATGTGTTTATGCTGTAATATCAACTGTCTCTCCTTAAAACTTTTACATAAAGGCATTTTCTTAGCACGACTCTTACTCCTTCTCTTTTACTTTTTCATATCTTGTTTTTCTTATTGTATTTTCCCTTTTATCCCTGTCTTATTCTCTTATTTGAATACTTCCTACTTCCTTTTACTACATATTTTTTTTTTTTTTTTTTTTTTTTTAACTCTGTTGGGTTTTTTTTATCTTGTTTTGTGACGCACTCTGTAACCTTGCTTTGAAAAGCGCTATATAACGAAAATTATTATTATCGACTCACATCATAATTGAGATCTGCTACAGTAGAGTATTTTAGAAAACATACAGTACATGCCACCCATTAATATGAGTCAAAAAATGTCTCACTCTGTTTTTTAATGGATATGCTTTGACAGAGTAACCACCGCTAACACCACCCACCCACCCACCCACCCTCACACCCAAAATCCTATTCGCACCCACGTTACACTTGAGATCCCTTATCTAAATACAGGATTTCTAGCGGATAAAAGTTAATTACAGTTGAACTTGGTAAATGTCAGACAGGCGGACACACAGCGGAGGTCCCAATCAGGTGTGGGCGCACCTGAAAATAGAGGTCTCTCTCTCATATCTCATTTGCCAAGGGGTTTGCGAGACAAAAGGTTAACTGTCAAACCTATGACCGTTCTTTTTCAACGGACGGTGCGCCCGGGCCAACACCGGCTTCATTTAGCGAAAGAGGGGATAAGATTAAAGGGGCGTTAAGTCATCTATGACCTCAATGGGAGCAGGAGTAACTGCGGCGACATCAGTGAGAACCTTAAAGGATAATTATGGTTCTTTTCAACCTGGGGCCGTATTCACAAGACATCTTGAGGCTAAAAGTAGCTCCCGACTTGCTGATTTAGGAGATTAAAAATAATGGGCGTGTCAGTCCTAATTTTATGACTCTTAAATTTTTGGTCTAAGAGTACCGTAAAACTTCAGTTAACAGCCCGGGCTTTTATTTGCTTCAAACACTGAACTCAACCGGCCTATATTTGGGACAGGCGTCTGTATGGGACAGGCCTTTAATTCCTTTCGCACAAAACTCTTGCTCAGCAAAGTATGGGAAATACTATCAAATTGTTTATTTAAACCAGTATGAATATTACTAAAAATGAGGCTATCGAATAACATATCAATTACGAATCATTCATTTGATCTCGCTCCGAGAGAGAGAGCATCTAGGCCAAACCTCATGCACTGAGAGAGAGAGAGAGAGGGAGAGAGAGAGAGAGAGAGAGAGAGAGAGAGAGAGAGCCGTATCAAAATACCGGTAGCCTACCTTAGAAAGGATGAAAGCCGAAAAACCATACGAACGGTACTTTTTAATACTTGTACTTGTTCTCACAGGTTGACACATTATGCCTTTATTGGGGCGAATGCAGTAATGTTATTATACTTTACTAATTTGATGTTAAGATTTGGTGAAAATGGCTCAAGCCACTTCACCAACAAACAGAAACAACCCAACAACACCGGAGATCAAGGTTGTGACAACTCTACGCTACTTGGCCACAGGGAAAATGCAGCTATGATTACATGATTATGAATCATACATTACATGTTAATATAAGCTGCGATGACGTGTATAGCGAGGTTCATTTATGTATAAATACATTAATGCTCATTTTTGTATCGGCTAAATACATTGAATGATAGGGAATAAAACATTGTGGTCTAGTGTAGTTGAAAAAAAATTGGCCTAATGTCCTTTTACCTGTGGCAGCTCTTGCCTGAGACTGCAAAGAACACCAGCGCTTTTCACACTCATCAGTGGTTCTGGACAGAAGTGAGAAAATTCATTTGCAAGCATATATTTTCCCACACTTCTTTTTTTGGTTTTTGAAGTTATCCCGACTCCAAATTTCCCTTTAATGATGTCCTTCCTTTCATGCACAAGTTGGGCGAGAAGTAGGAGCTGTTCTCGCATCCAGTTTGTTTTCCTTTGCACAATGTAGAGTCACACGTCTTACTATCAGCCATGGGTATTCTAGTCTGATAATTAAAAGGCTGCTTATATGCGTATTTTTGCTTATATATCTGCTAATTGTTTAACGAGCTGCCAGACATGCAAGAGGCTGACAATTAGCTGCACATATACTTGACTAGTCAGTATATTATTCTTTGTTTCATGTTAAATCAGTGACACTTAGCCTACTTTTTTATTTTAAAGTCTTTATTTGAATATGGCAACATGATACCTCCTACAGTATTTCTAGGATGAATTCACTGACAGAGACCCATCCCCTATCAGCCAATCACTGTTTCATGAAACACGACATCATCATCCATAGCAACGAGGTCAACCCCGCCCTTTCTCTTAGCTTAAGATTTCTCCCCATTCCTTAGTAAAAGTTGGTCTCAGCAGCTTTGTGAATAGGTTTTAAGAGGAAACTCTCAGCTAGGAACTTTTAGTGCTATTTGGGAGTCCTCCTAGTGGTAAGATAAAATGTTTTGTGAATACGGCCCCTGGTTTTTGCCATCATGACGATCGATTGTGTTCAAAATTTCGACATTTACTTCACTGTAGAGCTCAATGTAGCTTCAGTTCATATACATTGCCTGAAACTTAAGTATATTTGGGAATTAGATATGTTATATGTTGTCTAATTTAGACCGCCCAAGTACTCATGGTGCTGCATTCAGTCATATTGGATGTTCTGTAAATGTGAACTGCTGACTGGGAAAAATCGTTCACCTCAACCTGCTTGTGGTAATTACAAGTAGGATATGTGGGATTTTTTGCTCGGTCCATTTTCTCCCACCAGCATCACATATTGTGGAGACACAGCAGCGCATCCACAGATATCGGCAGTCCGCTGTAAAAATCGAAATTGTCACTTACATTTACACTAATATACGGAAGCGTAATGCATTCACTTGAGAAAAAAAAAATTGCCCTGTTGTTGTTGTTCTGAATTAACAAGATAATTATCTCAGAAAAACAGAACAGAATTTTTTTTTTTAAATGCTGTTTTTCTGAATTAACAAGATAATTATCTCAGAAAAACAGAGCAGAATTTTTTTTTTTAAATGCTGTTTTTCTGAATTAACGAGATAATTACCTCAGAAAAACAGCAGAATTTCTTTTTTTTTTTTTATGCTGTTTTTCTGAATTAACTAGATAATTATCTCAGAAAAACAGAGCAGAATAATTTTTTTCCATGAAAACTTTTCTCAGAATTCTGAGATAATTATCTCATTAATTCAGAAAAACAGAGCATTTTTTTTTTTTTTTTTTATTATGCTCTGTTTTTCTGAGATAATTATCTCATTAATTCAGAAAAACAGGGCAAATTTTTTTTTTTCTCAAGTGAATGCATTAGGCTTCCGTACTAATACAATCAACCATACTTATGAAAACCGAGAAACATCTGCTGTAGTTCATTTATGGTTGATTTTAAATTCATACAAATGATTTTGGATTTCAGAAAACACGTAAAAAAAAAACCTTTCAAGCTGAAGCAACGGAATTCTCTTCTTCCGCTTCTTCTGATATGACCTGAACACAGCAGAAAACTGGCAACCAGCAAAGCAAACAGAGAAGTGTTTGAAAGCCAGAAAATCTCAGCAGCTGGCCAAGTACTCGCTGAGTCATTGGGAGTGATCAACAACCCTATCAACCCCTGCAGATATATTATAGTCATTTTGTGCTGTGGGCCAGTAAAAACCTTATTTCCTCTGTAAGTATGAGTCCTCGGGTCTGCTGTTTTACGTCTGCGCTCTGTTTAAGGGCCCGAGTATAAGCTCCGAAATTAAAATGCTTCAAAGCGTCTGCGCTCTAATAAACTTTGACGGGAGAACCGATCTGCTGTCCAATTTTCGAAGTCGGCGTATGATTCTCAGCCCTGACTTCTTTAGCACTACCTCAAAAGGTCTGAGTCACACAGTTCTTCCTTCTTTCTGCTCGTAATGTACACTTACTTCTCACAGGACTCTACGAACCAGCAATCCCTTAAAATACCCTTACATTTACATGAATTCACCCCTTAATTCATGCAAAATCTCCTTAAAATGAGTTAAGGGAGTTATTAATGGAGCAGACCCCATCAAAACCACCTTAAACACCCCTTAATGTTTGACTGCTTACTTTCTAATTTAATGTGAAATTCAGGGAGACTGGAACTTTCCATTAATAACTCATTAATAACTTGTAAACCTGCATTAAAGGCATGAAAGATTCTTTAGTTTCTAGTGTCTCCACAAATCGACCCATGAGTAAATAAAAAAAAAAAAAACATGATGCTAACCTTACTTCTTTAAAGCTATATTATTTTAATGGATAAATAATGTTTATGTGATGGAGAAATGAAAGACACTTCAGGGATAAAATTAAGGGGTTTGGTTTCGTAGAGGGTCCACCAGAGAGAATACACTCTTAGCATCTACCACAGAATACACTGAGGGGCCACTTCATTAAGTAAACCTCTGCGTCAATGCAAACAGCATTAAGTGATAGTGAGTCACTTGTGAATAAAGCAAGTATAAAGCACGCAGTCACGGTTTAGATGTTCAGTTACTGCTCCACTAAATGTTAGAATTGGCAAGACATGTTTAACAGTAGCAATCCATGGATCCATCCTGCCGGAACCCATCCATGCCACAGTGTACCCACACTTTGTTGCTGACCAGGGGCCGTATCCACAAAAAATTCTGAGAGTCCTTGTAACAACGCATTATGTAATAACACGACAAAACATAATACATTTTCTCTTCATTATGTAATATCACCCGCATTTTGCAATAATCTGCCGCATTTTGTAATACACAGCCTGAACGCAAGTTAAAACTGAACTGTCTGTATATTAGAAATCCACTGCAAATCAGTGTGTTGTTAGGCTATATGCTGCGGATTGTCTTGGTCTGGTCACTGATGGGACACACATCCGCATCATCTGCAATATACTCATGTTCAAAAATCCTATTCATATAGGCTTGCCAATATAGTCTATAAATTATACTAATACTACTGAGTCTTGAGCCATTTTCACCAAATCTTAACATCAAATTAGTAAAGTATAATTACATTACTGCATTCGCCCAACTAAAGGCAGAATGCGTCAACCTGTGAGGACCGTATAAGTATTAAAAAGTACCGGTCGTATGGTTTTCAAAGATTTTGTCCAATGAGCTCTATTTTGATTTTATTTTTGATAGTATAAGCAAACCATGCGTTAATATTGAGTACATTGTGTTTTATCTTGTGTGATTCCTTGTGCTCATTCTGGATGACAAAAAGAGGCGTGTTGATTTTTCTTGATCAACCAATGACAGCGTCCAAAAGAGAGCATCACACCTAGCAACGGGGTCGACCACACCTCCTCACTGAGAGAAAAGTTCTTGTCCATTCCTTGCTCAGAATCGCTCTGAGAACTTTCCTAAATCACTCCTAAGCTAGGACTCCTCGCTAAGGAATTTCAGGCTAAGATAAGACTCTCTGAGACTCTCAGGATGTTTGTGGATACGGCCCCTGAAGGACTGTTTTGAAGCCTGGGGATTGTGTTTACGGTGGCCGCCATGGTGCCATGTTTTGGAGCTGAAGCAGTCAAAGCGAGGCTGAGGGTGGAACTCAGGCTGCTATTGGCCCATAATCGGCGACCTGTCAATCACAAGGCAAACAACCCTGTTTTAGATCCATTCTATCTTACTGACACAATTAATTTGAAAATCTCCATAAGGACACACATTAGAAATCATAACCTCTTGTCGAAAAAATGGACTGACTTTATATTTTTTGCAAGAAGTTGGGTTGCGGCCCTTTGACTTGCATGGAGTTGGGCAGTTTGGAGTCTTTTTAGAGCCAGCCTCTAGCAGACGATAGAGGAACTGCTGCTACCTCCGTGTCCGCATTGTCCGTGGTTTTGGTCGCTTGGGTGGAACAGGATGTTCGCAGTATGAAGGTGCTGCCAAACAGACCTTCATCCACTCCCTGTCAAACCAAGTCACCCTCACAAAGTCTATCAGCAGAGCAGATCAGACCCACGGGACAAGTTTATTTGATAGGGACAGATACAATATACACAGACAAACTGAGAACAGCTATCCGATGCAAGTATCATAGTGTTTATAGCGGATGCTAATTTGCAACACCCGTCCCTAGAAGGGCTTTTGTGAGAATAAGAGATTAAAACAGCGAGGTAAAAAGAAGGTAAACAGAGTACAGCAAGATACAATAGAGCACAAGGTTAATAAAAGGAGGAAAGGAGGGGAAAAAAAGGTAAACTGAGTACAACAAGATACCATAAAACGCACATTTAGTAGTAACATAACTACAGAAAACTAGACATGAGTACAGGTTTGTTGCTGAATGAACCAGGATTTGGTAACTCTCTTAAAAGTGGTGAAGTTTGCAGCAGATTTCAGATCAGGTAGCAAGTTCCAGGACTTTGCTCCTTTCACAGAAAAAGCTGTCTGAGCAAACGATGTTTTGCAGAATGAAGCTTTACAATTGAAGCTGCTCTGGTGGATCTGCTGCAGCTCTGTAGTCTCATGACATATTTACAGAAAGGCTGAGGAGCAGGTCCATTTAAACATTTAAACACAAGCTTTACATAATGAAAATCAATAAAGTTTGCAAAACTTCACATCTTGTATTTACTTAAAATGCGGCAATGATGGTATCTTATTTGCTTTTTGTCTAAGATTTTCCAGGCCCGATTGTACAGACACTCTATGGATTTAATTACCGACTGGCTGGCCTGGGACCAGGTAGTTAAACCATAGGACATCCCTACATACTTCACCTCTGTTACTTGTTCAATGAGCTCACCTTTAATTCTGACATTCAAGGATTCTGTTGCAGGTAGCTTTTTAATGGAAAAACAGATAGACTTAGTTTTCTTAGTGTTAAGTGTCAAGCAGGAGGCATCAAGCCAAGCTGATACTTTTTCTAAAATAATTAGACTCTTCCCGGAGCGAGCAAAAAGTGTATGAACAAGCAACTCTCTCTCTCCATCTGAGTGACTGACTGTGGAGCACAAACAAACCTCGCCTCCTTGAGAAAAGCCAGTCAAGGTCAGTCAAATATGTTTTCTCCACGACTGCACTATTAAAATGTCCAAATAATATTGAAGACAAATATTTGTTTAAAAGGTATTATTCGTGCTTTGCCGAATGTGGTATTCAGCTTTGGGAATATCCCTATGGAGTATAGATGATTTTGGATGCTGTTGTTATTCCCATGCGCCTTGCTGTTCCTTTTTTTTGGTTTTCTCACCTTCCTCTTCCCACCTCATGCTTATTAGCCTCACACAGCATGTTAGACACAATCATTCAATGCACATACACAGTGGTGGAAAGTAACTAAGTACATTTACTCAAGTACTGTACTTACTGTAAGTATAATTTTGAGATACTTGTACTTTACTTGAGTATTTCCATTTGATGCTACTTTATACTTCCACTCCACTGCATTTCAGAGGGAAATATTGTACTTTCTACTCCACTACATTTATTTGACAGCTTTAGTTACTTTTCAGATGGAGATTTGACACAATGGATAATATAACAAGCTTTTAAAATACAACACATTGTTAAAGATGAAACCAGCGGTTTCCAACCTTTTTGGCTTTTGATGTCTTACAAAAAGCAGTGTGTAGTCGGGTCACATTTCAGATGTCTATGAGTTGTCAACAGCTCCACCAAATAGTGATTTTTCCCTCTAAACCTCACATGGTTTCAAAAAAGTCCAAAAACTGAAAACACATTTGTGTATCAGAACTTAGTTTTTTCTTCTTTCCCCTTCTAGTAATCATCTCACGACTCCTCTGATTTATCTGGTGACCCTTTGGAGGGGCCCGACCCCTAGGTTGGGAACCACTGGACTAAACTAGCTAACTGTATATAAAGTAGTTCAAAGTAGCTCCACCTCCAGCAGCTACAACAGTAACATGCTGCTTACACACTGATGCTTCAGTATTAATAATCTAATGATGTCATATATAATAAAATATCAGTCAGAGGGACCAAACCACTACTTTTACTTTAATACTTTAACTCCATTTTGCTGCTAATACTTATGTACTTTTACTTCAGTAGGATTTTTCATGCAGGACTTTTACTTGTAATGGAGTATTTTTACATTGCTGTATTGGTACTTTTACTTAAGTAAAGGATCAGAGTACTTCTTCCACCACTGCACATGCACACACTTCCATTAACAAAATGAAAGCAACCAAAAATGGCAATCAAGTCCAAATTACGTTCCCAAATATATCCCCCCTCTGCACATTTGAATAATGATAGGTTTGTTGCGACAGGACCGTTTATAAATTTGCTCCTAGACTGCTCTTGCTGCTTTTTTTACCTGACCACTAAATCAGCCACAAGTACCCGGTAACACTTTCTATGAAGCCAGTGTCTATATTACACAGGGTTCCTACGGGTGCTGGAAATCCATGAAAACACTTGAATTTTAATGTGGTGTTTTCAAGGTTTGACAAGTGCTTGGATTTTGAATAAAGTGTTTGAAACTGCTTGAAATTGTACCGTTAACTGTATTACTTTAATAATAAATCACTATCTGACTGAATAGTTCGATTTTTAGATAAAGAAATAAAAATAAGTCGGAGAGAGAGAGCCTAATTGCTTTTGCCTTTTCACACAAAAAATGAGGACGACTCCGCTCGAGCCTGGCTTGCCACTCTGCCCGTGTGTGTGTGTGTGTGTGTCAGTGTTTTTTGATGCTTGCCCTCTGATGGGACGGTGAGTGGGAGGCTAACAGACGACGTGCCGGGAGGTCGGCGTTTCAATGAGCGTCGGCTTGAAAACGAAAAAATACAAATCACGGTTGAAACGAGGACCTTCTGTAAAGTCTGCAAAAAGGACTGGAAAATCGACTGCGGCAGGCTAATAGATGATGGTAGATTTTCGGGAGGGATGGAGGGTGATACAATATGGCAGTACTAGTATTGCATGTCAATTACGGCACGTTCATTTAAGGAATATGCAACGTAACAGCTAACATTACCTTTAAATGACATAGCTAATAATGTTAACGGTAACATAGTTCAGAAATGTAAACTAAGTTACAGACTCTGCTTCATTTCCCCCCTTGTTGTCCTGTCATCATCTCTTACTACTATACTACACCACCTACTACTATACTATACCACCCAGAGGTGGAAAGTAACTAAGTACATTTACTCGAATACTGTACTTAAGTACAATTTTGAGGTACTTATACTTTACTTGAGTATTACCATTTTATGCTACTTTATACTTCTACTCCACTACATTTCAGAGGGAAATATTGTACTTTTTATTCCACTATCTTTATTTGACAGCTTTAGTTACTAGTTACTTTGCAGATTCAGATTATTAATACAAAATATTATCAACTAATAAATTGTGATGTATTATTATAGATTACTGTAAGATACCCAGCAGTATATAAAGTAGTGGAAATCAGCCCAACCTTTTCCAGCTGCAACATTAAAGTGATGCTTACACATGAAAGCATCAATAATTATAATTCAATAATATAATATATACTGTATTATAACATCTGATTTAATGTGATGAAGAAGTGAAATAATCATTTTGAGTATATATATATATATATATATATGTATATAAATATGTAATTTACCACAGCTGTAAGGTGCTGGAAAAGCTTGAAAATGCACCTTGAAAATGCTTGAAAAGTGCTTGAATTTGACTTTGGAAAAGGTGTAGGAACCCTGAATACATTATAATCATACTTATAACACATTATAATGACATCATAATGCATTATAAGGATTGTTATAATCATGCATAGACAGTTATAATGTTCATTATAAACACATTACTTACAATCTGTTATAATGCTTTTTCATTACCACTTAAATGAAAAAGATTATAAAACATTATAACTGTCTATGCATGATTATAACTGTACTTATAATGCATTATGATGGCATTATAATGTGTTATAAGTATGATTATTTATAATGTATTACAGACATAGGCTTCATAGAAAGTACCCTAACCCAGTGGTTCTCAACGGGGGGGTCTGGGGACCACCAGGGGTCCTTGAGGGGGTTCCAGGGGGTCCCCAGCAAATTGATGAATTGTTAAACTTCAGCATTATTTCATTTTCAAGAAGTTAACACAATTAGAGTTTGATCATAGTTTCTCTGTTATCTCTCTACCTACAATACAGATAGTCATGGGATTCTGGACAAAATCATATCTAACAACAAAAATATTCTCAGATTTGAGTCGGAGAGACAAAATCTCATCAATTGGGGGTCCATGGCCCTTATGTAGACTAAATTAGGGGTCCTTGATATGAAAAAGGTTGAGAATCACTGCCCTAACCCATCCATGAATCAACGATAAAAGGAAAAGTTATGCAGCAAAAATGTCATTTTGGCCAGACTCACCTAGCTCCCCCACCCCCCCAAAAAAAAGCAATCTCCAGCGTATGCCCTAAGAGAACGATGTCTTTTTAAAAGATCTTTATTTTTCCATTTCCAAAACATAACCTATTTTTCATCTACAGATTGTTTGAGATGAAATGGCTTTCATCTGGCAATACAAACAAGGTCAAACAGCAATAAATTTTTTTTTTTTTTTTGCTCGGGTTCAATTAGATTCACACCAGCGGGTAGGTTATATTTTAGCATTATCGGAATATCAGCGACTCTCGCCCACCCTATTGTCAGGGCCTATACTTAGAGGTGCAGTGGGGAAGCACATCGGGGAACCACTGAATCAAACGCAGTAATAGAGAAGATGTTATTTCCCACTGATCCTTAACTCACTGAAATAATCTACATATTTTATCAAGTAATTTTGAGCACACAGCAACTCTTGATTTGGGGACCTGCCTGGTCTTTTTATGAAAACAGATTATCTAGCGCATATAGCACACCTGCTACAGTGCTGGGCCACCCCCATCTATCAAGTGGGTTATTGCAATCAGGTGCTTGTGCGCTGGCAATAAAAATGGTCCTTTGATTGAATAAGAGAGAGGCAGGCTATGGAGGCAAATGCACTCTTATAAACTCACTGCCTGGAGTCGCACAGACAGAAGACAAATCTTTGTGTTTTGAATGATGGAACTGGAGTTTATTTTCGTCTTCTGGAAAATGTAGGGTGATTTTGGTGATTCATCATGTGGAGGGGCTGTGTGTGGAGCCTGCTTGTTTGGCGAGCCAGCCGGGCTATTATATCTCAGTCATCATAGATAAAGATGATCACAGTTAATATGCGCGCGGTAGTCAATGTTATGTTGAATAAACCCACGGGATTGTATTTTTCTCAGTTGTCGTGAATTGCTGTTTTCACTTTCACAGAGAAGTGAACAGCACACAAATGAGACAAGTCATTCTGGTGACATAAATATAAGGATCTTTCATTACAGAAAGAAACATGGAATGGATATCAAACAATAGCATTGTTACATATAACCTGGATCAGAGCATAGGACTAGCATGTATGTTTTTGGGGCTGCTTTCCTAAATTCATTGTTGCAAATTCTCTTGGTAACACTTTAGATTAGGGAACACATTGACTATTAATAAGTTGCTTTTTACCATGCATATTAGTAGTGCATTGTTTCATTATTACTCATTACAAACGACTTATGAGCACCTTATTCTGCACTATTCTATTCGTTATAGCAGTCAGTATGCTTTTCTCAGGATGGACTTATAAGGTGCTAGTATCACAAGAACACTTAGACTTTCTGAATAGGTTCAATTCATATGAATCATTTGAACATTTCTATTGGCTTACAACACTCTAACAAAAGATATTGGTTTCCTAACCAAAATTGCACAGGAAATGTTTTTATCCATTTAACAAACAAACAAAAAATTTGAAAAGATCACTCAGACAAATAAGTCTACATGTGGCTACGATTACAAAGCCTGCTCCAAAACAACTGGAGTGAATGGAGTTTTTTAACAGTTCCAAAAAGGTAAAAAAAACAACAAAAAAAAAAACAACAACACATAAAATCACTCCAAACAGCATAATCCAAGTGTTCTGAAGCCAAATGATTGCACTCTGGGTCATACATTTTCATTTTTTGGGTGAACTATTCCTTTAAGGATTCATCTGGATCGCCATTGTCACTTTTGGACATTTCATGAAGATCAAACGGACACAGCTTGTCTTCAGGGACGACCGTGACATTTCACATGTCTTTGTAATCGTAGGCCCATCTCGGCTTATTTCTCAGAGTGATCTTTTTGCTGGTTTCTCATGTTTGTTAAATGGACTTTTCGTTCCGGCCCTTCAAAACGTCTCTTTGGTTCTACATCCATTCCTGTGTTGGACCCAATAGGTCCCAATAAGAGCCAAATCTATTCTTATAGACTTATAGACTTGTGTCTTTTTTTTATCACTTACAATGATAAAAAGCCACAAATTTCAAACATTGGCACTCAAATTAATTCATCCATTAATTCATTCAGTCATTAGTTAATTTTCATTACTTTCACATTTTCCTTAGCTGCTGTCCCAGACATTGGAATGGAGGCTCAGGATGCATGGATGCCCTGCGAATATAAGGGGAACTCTGCATCAAACTTCTATACCCTCTTCATACGTATTCTATCCAGCTTATTTGCTAATAAACCCGAGTCGGAGTTATTAAACCACCCTGAAGCCATCATATTCTAGCTACGGTGCTTAATGATGGGCATGGATCCCTTTAGCAGCTGCTCATCCTGACTAATTTCCCCACGGAGTTGAATAAGAAAATTACAAAAAAAACAAAACAATGAAAACCGAACCCCACCAAAACAAGCTACTGTAGATCCTCTTGTGAATTGCTGGAGAAATTCACCACGCTTTCAGGTGATTTGCGCTTAGGAAAGCGGGGCATTGTGGGAAGGCGCTTTCCCTCCCTCTTCTGTTCGCTAATTAGAGCTCCCTGCTTGGATCTACCAGTGCTTCTTCTCCCCCCCCCCCCTTTCCATTAATGGGGAACACAGCTGTTTATGACAAAGTATATTTGTCTGCCTGTCTGACTAGATTTCACCTAAGTCACATAAATTGATATGGCAGCCATTTTGCCCATTTGTTTCCGCGGTTACAGACTAATTAAGAGACATCTGGTCTGATTATTTGGAAAAACTGTCTGTGCACCACTGGCTTCTGTGTGACACCTCGCAGTTCCATGCAGGTATCTTGTATACACATTAAGCAAATATGCCAACTTCCTGTGACACCTCTATATATCACCGCGGTTGACGGGAGGCGAGTGCCTACCTTTGCATGAAGGACGTTCTGTTTGAGTGCGCGTAATCTTCAAGCGCTGGATGATTGACTAATTATCGACGGGAAATAAAGCCTGGGGAGGTGTCCATCCAGAGCCTGAGTGAAGGACGCAGTGTAGGACCGACAGTGAACCATGGCCTCAACATCTGTAAGTGTGTAATCAGGCAACACAATAAGAGAGGAAAGACACTGTGGCTGAGTGTGAAGGACACAAACCTTTGGAGTACAGCTCTAAAAAGCAAGTTAGTGCTTATTTTAGTCCTTATTTAAAGTGCTAATCCACGAAATCCATCTCTTTTAAAATGTGTCTCCATCTTTGGTCCTCACTGCTGTGGTGTTTCTTCCCAGAGATCACCTGTCAATCAAACAGTGTGTCCATTACTGTGGCATCTTTTACCTTGAATTTTCTGTTGATGCAGGTCTGAGTTTCTCTTCTCTTTGTCCGTTCAGCCATGGTGGCTATCGCCGCTCATGCTAACGACCCAGTTCTTCTTCTCTTCATTCCAAACAAACCGGAAAACGCATCATTTCCTGTGTGCCAGAAAGAGCTACCGGACACCGGGTCTTTAGAAAAGCCCACTCTGGAGTTGAATGCCTTGCTTAAGGGCAGCAGAGGATTAAGTGCTTGCTTGCTTCCCCCACCCTACATTCTGAGGATGGTAAACTAGTGGTTGTTCTTCCGGTACTTCTCTTATCTGCAGGCTATTGCCACCCCAATCTTGCTACATACTATATTTCCAAATGATTCAATATCAGAGAATGGAGAAAGAAATACATATGTAAGCCAGTGGAAATTCAAACCATGGGAACACCTATGGAGGACCACAAGTATCACGGAAATAGTAATAAAGCATTTCATTAATTAACAACTAACTGTACAATAAAAATAGGGATTAATACATTTGTTTACAAATTAATTTACGAATCTATGAACAAATAGACAAAATTACAAAGTAATTCATTATTTGATATTTTAATGGGCAATAAAAATAGGAATTATAAAAAGAATTTACAAATGAAATATTAATCCATCAATAAATAGTTCAAATTAAAAAGGGATTTACAAAAACAACCATAAAACAGTCAATAAGTACATCATTTAAAAATACATTCATTAATTCATAAATTTAAAAAATTTAAAAATTTATTTGAAAATGCAGTTTAAAAAGAGAAATAAATAACTGGATTCACAAATTGAATTAAGAATACAGATTTTAATCAGGCATTTAAAAGGGCAATTTCCTTTCCCATTTGCATTTCCATTTCCCCACTGCTTTTCCTTTTCCTATTAGCTATTCGATTTGCTTAGTCATTTAGCCTCTCCATTTAGCCTTTCCGTTTTGGGCCTTGCGCTGGTAAAACGAGGTAAACCGATGCAAATTAGCCATGGGATGTAACAAGCTCTCTGATTGGCTATCACCTGGCATGTCACATGCAGATGTATGACATCGATGTGGGAAGGAGAAGGTGGTAGAGGAAGAATTGCGCATTTGAAGCACTAAAATCCCTGACTGATATTCCATTGGTTTAGACTTTTGAACGATCCCTCCTTGCGTTATGTCCCGCCCCAATATCCTGTTTCAACAGGAAATGCATCAAATCAAGCAGGTAAAGATGTCATTTCATGGGGGCTGATTATCAAGTCCAGGAACACCAAGAAGATACTTGTGTCCTTGGGGAGAACGTTCTTCTCATGAAAGTCAGCACAGAGAAGCTTCCTGACAGTTTCAGATGGACTGTGTGCTTCACGTCTCACACTGATTAATTAAGACACACAGCTGTTAACTTTCCCACCTGTTAACCGGCTCTGTACTGTAGACTAGAGCGCTGCTTGGACGTGATGCAGCATTCTCGCAATGAATCTTTGGGGCTTTCGATTCGTTCTCGTCGGTCAAGTCTCCATCCGATGCATCCTCGGTATTTTGAGGTCGGCGAGGAAACTTCCGGCTTTTCTATCCCTCCTCCATCCTGTTGTTCTTTTGTTTTGGAATCATGTTTCGGCGGTCATGGATGGATTACTGAACGGGCCAACCGGGCACAGGCCCAGGGGCCCAAGAGCTCAGGGGGCCCCTGAGCCAGAACCTGATACATGATGATGCTGTCATTAACTTTACATTTACTGCCCCACAGTCGAAGGGCTTTGTCATTTATTTATTTACCAAAGCCCCAAAATTCCCCCTATAATAACCTAAACATTAGTTTTGAAGGTGTCAACATGGCGCTGTCACAGTGAGTGTTCCCCTCAGTTTATCTATAGCGCTTTAGCAGTAAAGCTCTGCATTATTGTCCAAAGGCATTGTAATGTAAAGTCATGGTTTACGAAGACCCCAAAATGTTGTTTTCCACTCCTGATCTGTCAGAATAGGGTCCACTGACTCATACCAAGTCAGTAGGCAATCAGAGGCATTTTGCACTTTAAAATATGTTTTCTAGGCCTAGAATAATATGTGTTTGCACCTTGTAATTCCTTTGTAATTGTTAGAATTTAGTTTCTCTCCCATAAGGGGCCGGTTCACATGCCGTCTTTTGCACACTCAAATCCATTCACTTTAACGGGGGCGGACGGCAGACCCACGCAAACGCGAGGTCAATCGCAAAGCGCACTGACCATGACCACGGCGCACCGAGATACAAATATCTCAACTTTTTGGAACGAATGTCACATAGCCTGAACGCCTGAAATAAGCCTTGAATCGCTCACCATCCAACCAAAGGTCCAGGATCTACCGGCCCTTTGTCTCATAATCCTGCCTATGTCGGCGGTTAGATATTACGTACAACGCGTCATGGAGGACACAAAAGCGCATACAGATCATAAGCCGGGGTCTTTAAATGAATCACAGCCTAGAATAGATGGATGGGCAACAGTGGTTCATGGAGGGCCAAGAGTCTGCAGGTTTTCATTTTCAACCAAACACTACAGCAGGTGATTTCACTGATTAGCGCACCTGCACACACAGAGGGGAGGGCGCTAATCAGTGAAATCGGCTGCTGTAGTTTTCGGTTGGGATGAAAGACTCTCGGCCCTCCATGGACCACTGTTGCCCATCCCTGGTCTAGGCTGTCATTAGCCCTCTTGTGGTGAAATGGCAGCATGCTTGATTTTGCCAAATCCACTGCAGGACTCTTTCCACATGCCAGTCCAATGGCACCTGACAGCTCCGACTGTGTGTCTTATGAAGGGAGACAGGAATAGAGCCTACGCAATTGCTGCGTATGTAGGCAATATAACTGTCTGAAATCCACCACACACACACACACACACACACACACACACACACTGCTGCGTCAGTCAGACCGCTCTGATCTCCCACCCTCCCTAGTCCTCACATGCAGACACACACACACATACACACACACACACACACACACACACTGTCCACTGGCCACTGCCTCATTCACTCAGCATCCTTTTGGAAAGCCTGTGATGAATAGCTCTGCAGCCATGTTGTGTTTTTTTTTTTGTTTTTTTTTCTCTCTCTCTCTGCTTCAAAGTTTTCCTCAAGGTAGGCAAATTTAATAATGCAGACATTATGCAAATGACCTCATTAAATAGAAAATGCATACTAAAAAAGCAGACGCCTCCAAACATGTTATCTTGTTTGTAGCATTTATAAACACTCATTCACCCAGCCTCCACAGTTTATCATGCTGTAGTAATGAAAAATGAATAAAAGCCCCACAATTAGGTTATTATGCCCTTGATGATGTACACACACACCCACATGCGCACACACACACACACACACACACACACACAGACACACACACACACACACACCTCAGGACAAGGCTATGGATTATGAGTTAAACATTATGTAGCTAACTTCTGTAGCTAAACACATGCACAAGGAAACATGAAAAATTGTTCTTGGAGTGTTTTTCTACAACAGCACCAACGTTCTTTGCACAGTGCAATACAATAGAATTTCAGCTGTTGCAGAGCATTAGTAAGAATATTTAGAAAGAGTAAAAATAGTATCTTCACAATCGGATAATACTCATGAATTGAAATGAATATTCTGGAAACCACAGCTGTTCCATTTGGAAACTGTGTTGACATTTACTGTGAACATTTGAAGGGGCGTTACAAGGCAAATTTCGGTTTAGTGCATTTGTATTAAAATGTTAAGAATTATATTACTAGTTACTGAGTTCAGATGAATTTTCCGATGGATTCTGACTTAGTAGGTCTGTACTAAATCAACCACACAATTGTGGATTATAATTTAAAGCAATCGCATCCATACTAAATTAATCCGTTTTTTTCTTTTTTGGAGTCCAATCAAAAAGGACTCAAGTGGAGTATTGGGGCTTATTTTACGGATACGAATCCAATTTCGATCCCAACTATGAAATGACCGGCTCAACCCTAAAAATGACAGCAAGTAGATGTATCAGGTTGGCAAGCTTAAATACCATCCAACTAGCAAGATCATTGGCTGACAGGAAGCCCGGGCAGATAAGCGAGTGTGTTCATTGGGTAACATTTGTGAGGCGGAGACCTGGGGTCGGATTCACCAATGTGTTCTTAAGATAGTTCTTAAGAAATGACATAAGAGGAAATTTTAGGAAGTTCTTAAGAAGGCTCTTAAGTGCAATTCCTCAATATTTTCTTTGTAACAGTCTCATTTCTTACAAATTTCTTTAACTTAAGAACTTCTCAAAATAGGGCCTGAATTAATTCTGGTTAATAAACTTTAGGCTTACTGCCATTGAGGCTAGGAGACAAGGCTAGGAGGCAACCCAAAGTGCTTCCATCTACAAAACAATTGTGGAAAAACCTATTTAGGGCAACTAGAGCAAAGATTTAAACATCGGTTGCTGTTGGTAACTGTAAAATTTGCTAGCTTATTTTCAACAGACATGAGACAGAGGCCTACCTGGCCCTACACCAAATAAAGCTTTACAATAAATGTTCATCTTAATGTTAGGTGTAGGGGAACCTATGAAGACTTTGAACTATAACCTACTTGTCTAAAATGTGTTTAAATATATGATATTAGAGGCTTACCTTTTCACTGTAGGAATTTTAAGACAGGTGAAGGGCTGTCTTAAAGTTAAGAAAAAAATCAAGTACAAATTTGAGAACTTTCATTTCAAGAATACCATTTATTCGTAAGTTCTTAGGAAGAAACATAAGAAGAAAATTAAGAAAATATATAAGAGCTGTTTTTGAGAATAGCATTTTTCCTACTTTTTTTCTTGAGACTAAAGTTAAGAAAAAAAATGGCACTTGAGAAAAAAAAAAATCTTAAGAAGGTTTTGTGAATCCGGCTCCTGCTTTGTAAAGAGAGAGGCAAAAGAATTGTCTTCCTGTTTGAACTTAGTCTTCATTAAAATTCCACACTGAAACCCAAACTAATGAAATGATTGTAGTGTTAGCAGCAGGGTGACCCACCACATGGATTTAAGGGTAGGGGAAACTTGGGGATACATTACCGCCTTTAAATGAAGAATTGATTTTCAGATCACATAATTGAACAATTAAATGAGTAAGTGTGCAAAGAGTAAAATTTCATTACAGGTTTTCTGTTTCTCCATATCGGAGGTGGGTGACTGGTCGGTATCTGATAATTAATGAAAGGCCAATATCCGCCTCATATATAAGCAAACGGATATATCAGTCTAACCCTCCTCATAAACGCTCTGTGAGGTTGTGATATGTTGTAAATGTGACAGAAAAGTACCTCAAAGAACTTTTATTTTAATTTTATTAAGACTGCACTTTGCGATGATTGAAGGGAAAGATATTGGGATGGCAGCGAGCACTCAACGACGGCTATTCAACATTTCTCTCATGTCATAATCATAACGTACACTCCCTTGTCAGCTGTACATTTATGTAAACCATCACACCCACTCAAGAGTGTACATTTATGTAAACCATCACACCCACTCAAGAGCCTTTATTGTTTACCGTTTATTGTACTGCGTGTGCCATTGTTGCAAACTCCCCTTCTCAGCACTGTCATTTGAAATTCAAAGCGGCTCCGTCCCTGTGTGGGCTCATCCCGACAACTACAACAATGCGTACCGTAAGACCGCAGATGTTTAGACCCTCGTCTTGTCCTTAATTTGTTCACTAATTACTTTTGTAAGACTCGCCTGGAACGCGGAGAAAAGAGTTCAACTATCAATAATTCATCTTCTCCGTTTTACTCTCGTTTTCAGCCCGCGTTCGTCAGATAAACCGGTCGTTCGGGGACGTTCTCGCATCGCCCATGCAGAGAAGGAACTCAGAAGTTACCCACACAGATGGCCGAGTTTGTGACAGCGAGGGGGTTGACACAGGAAGGGGGACGGGGGGAAAAAAAAAAAGTCAATTAAATTTTTAAAAGCATAAAAATAAGGAGTCTCTGCGGTGCTACAGGTAGCACGCTTGGCGGAATGCACTGTAACCCTCCTGTGGTTTGTGGCGTGGCAGTCGCGCTCTGCTCTGGCTTCTCTACGCCACGCTAATGAAGATTCTCTCTGGAAAGCGTCCTTGTCAGATCAGCCTGTCAGAAGACTCCCAGGTGAAAAGTACCTGTTTCCTCTGGATGAACAAGTAACACGGCATCGCCAACGACAAACCCCACCGTCTCCTGTGCTTGTTTGCTTTCAGCATGTCCACGTCCACGTGCTCCCCAGGAAGGCGGGAGACTTTGAGCGGAATGACAGCGTCTACGATGAGGTAAGGCGGGGAGTTTTTGGGATGTTTCGGGGTGTGTTTCGTGAAATTTTCCCGCCAGGGTTAGCCCAGATACTGCAGAACGCCCTCTGCAGATCATAGTCATGTCCCTTAAGGCAGTGGTTCTCAACGTGGGATCCAGGGGACCACCAGGGGTCCTTGAGGGGGTTCCAGGGGGTCCCCAGCAAATTGATGAATTGTTAAACTTCATTATTTTGTCATTTTAGAATGACTATTTTGATCATAGTTTCACTGTTATCTCTCTACCTACAATACAGATAGTCATAGAATTCTGGAAAAAATCATATCTGACAATAAAAATCTCATCAAATGGGGGTCCGTGGCCCTAATGTGGACTAAATTAGGGGTCCTTGATATGAAAAAGGTTGAGAATCACTGCCTTAAGGGATTCATAAAGACACCCCATCACACAAACAATACCACCTCATCTAACCAGGCAGTAAGTTAAATGGTGAATTCAAACACTGTATGGTGTTTATGGGTTTTAATACTAAGAATATTTCACAGTCACATTTAATTGTGTCATTAGGCACTATTCTGACCGAAAACAGCTTTTTGAACAATTCTGAATTAATATTTTCAACTTGCCGTTCTTGACAGTTTTGCATGGTGGAATACTGTCATAATACCACTGCCAAGGAAAACACTTGTTTACAATATTGGGGCACATCACTACTGACAGGTCAAGCTCTCCTGCATGGCAGTTTTGAATGGTGGGATACACATGTTGGTCTGTCTTTTAGAGATGACATTGTACAGAAGAGGATTAGGGCCACATATGAAAAATGTATTTGAGTTTAAAGTCAGAATTCTGAGAAAAAGACTGACTTTAATCTAAGAATCCTCTTCACATGCCTATGCTTTACATTGATGAAAACGATTGCACTTCCTGACTGGAGGTAGGCCTACTTTATAACTAACTGTGGCTTAATATCGCTACAATTATTTATTTATTTATTTTATGTATATACTTTATTGGATAGGGACAATGCAAATGAACACAGTGCCACTTCAACTGGTTACAAACAAGTTGATGCAACTGATGTTCTGCATACAGAGATTATAGCTATTGCTAGTTTCCAACTGCTGTCCCTTTCATTAAGGGAAAAAAGAAGAAAGTATCAACGTTACATACAATTATAGAACATTATTTAAAGAAAGAAAAGAAAAAAGAAAGAAAAAGAAAAAAGTCATGAGATAATTAGAAATAATAATAATAATAATAATGATAATAAACTTTATTTGTATAGCACCTTTCATACAAGAAATGCAGGTCAAAGTGCTTTACAACAAATAAATTACATGCATGAAAATAGACACAGAATGAGCATAATAAGATATGTAAAATGCATACAGAAATGCATACAGCTCTGATTTTGCTTCAGCCAGCCTTTAACATTTTTATTCGTTTTTATCAAAATATTATCCCAGTTTCAGTTGGAAATCAGGGCATTATGCATAACAACATTCTCTCCTGTTTAGAAGTGGGCAGCTGTTGTGCTCGCAGACGGGAACATTCCAAACAGTTTTGTGATTTGCTGCTCTGACACGTCAAGTAGCGCGGATACATTGACACACGTGGAAATTGAATATGTAACAGCTCATTAACATGTTGAGTGTCATCGGCTTTCACCTGGGCGACCGCTGACCATAACGCCACAGAAACGTGACACCACTGCAGAATTTTTATGAATGAGCTCAAAATACTGCGTTTATTTGTATAAGTTTGGCTAATTTAATTTTGGACCTATATATAACTTAAAATTGAACCATTGTCTGACTCTCCATACCTCTTTATTCTTGTGTATTCACAAACACATACCAGCACTGTCCCAGACCAGCTTCCCGTTTTACTCACTATGTGTCTGTTAGTTTTCATTATCTGCACAGTTGTATGAAACGCCAACATTATGCGTACAACCAAAATCCAAGCACATACTTTGCTTTAAACACATAAAAAAAGAGTTGATTCAGTGGAGACACAAAAGCCTGGTTATGAAACTTCAACAATGACATGTCAATTTTCAACTTTCATGTGCTACTCCCATCCCCGTTCCTCTTTCTTAGTAAAGGAGTAAATTGTTTGACAGCTTTTGTTTGACAGTTTTGTTTTTTTTTATCTTTGGAATCGTGTTTGAGTGTTCCACACCCAATAAAGCAAAGGAATAGCACTGGGGTGATGGATCCTATTAACCTTCAAGTATTACACAGCTGGTATTGTTCCACGGAAGTGAGAGTCTTGTGCGTTACAACGGGAATATGAAAACACAATCCACTGCTAATGAACTGACTCACCTGTGGCTCCTAATAACTTTAATTAAACATCTGAGAGATGAGGTTGAGCAAATATCAGTGGGCTCTACAGCCCCCAGGAGCTAGAATCACCAAACCAATGAACCACAATACTTGAATAAGAAAATAATGAACATGCCTTTCAGGCTGTTTTAAATTTCACTGTGACATTTTGAATTTGTAACAAGAGAGTCTGCAGCAAATGAATATCAATGACCGGTGAGTTTGATATGAATATTCTAATAACCATGTCTAATAAAAACGAACTTCACTATACTCCCCATCGTGCCTGAGGGGAGAAATGGAACGTGGCTTCCACAGCGGAGTCCCACCAGCGAAATATAAATAGGTTTGTTTTTAATTTGCATGTGATCATAAGGGTTATTGTGAGAGCAGCAGCCGCAGTACCATTTATATTTTCTGTGTCACACCCAGCAAATGAGAACATTTTTCTTTGAGGTGTTTTGCTTTGCAGTGAATAATCACCCAGTGTTTGTTCCCCTCATACCTTACCACTGTTAAGTGTTTTATAACCCAGACTTAACACATTTATTTGTTCATAAAGACTATTTAAGAGGCGATAGAACAGGTGAACTATGTTTTTGTTTTGTTTTTTCTACGGTGTGAAAAAGAGAGGAAACAAAGCCCGGTGCTTCCAGTCCCATCCATTGGTCGCGAATGTTTACAGCTAGATGAGTTAATCTTAAAAGCTGGGCAGGGCAGCTTTGTACGTCGCGCAGCCACGAATGTCAGCAAGAGGCGACTGTTGAATTATTTTACTTAAAGTCCTCCATGATGTGCTTGACGTACTATCAAACAGCAGAAGTACAATTCAGAAACAAAGGACAACTTTGCTCTTGTTATCTTAAGCCTACCATACACTAGAAGGCTTTGAAAAGACTTTTAAAAGACTAAAGTCTGACACCCTCTCACATTCAGCTCACATCTAAAGACAATGTGTCATAAGTCACTGAGTTTTTAGTCACAGACTATAAGATTTTGCAAAGACTGCCTACTATACACTAGAAGACTTTGAAAAGGGCTACCCCTACTATTCTTGAGACGTGATGAGTCGAACGTTTCTCCACACAACACACAAACATTGATACTTTTTGTAGGTGTTTTAGCTCCAGATGACATTTCGGCTAATCTCTATAAACTGATATCTGCATATGAGACGTCGTCTCTCAACTCCGACTCCATTCTCGCGTCTCAAGTTGCTAATCGGACTGTAAACAATGACCGCCGCACGGAAGAGGAAATCTTGGCCCGGATGTCCGCTGGCTACACCGGAAACCCCCAAATATTGGCCGTCGCCCCCAGAGTCTAATCGTCATCAAGACGATGGGTTACGAGATTGTCTTAACGTTAGCTGAGCATAGCCAATGGCAGTTAGCATTTAGGCCCTGCACCTCATAGCAGTTGCAGCCTATATAGCTAGCCACAAATACACAGCTACAGAAATAGTTTGAACTCCGTACTTCAGTTCAGATTCTCCAAAACGAATGCTATTTTTAGGCTCTGTTGATGCCGGCATTTTAGTCTATATGGGCATTGTAGCATGTGGAGCTAACTGTAGAACATTTGTGAACGAGAATGTCATTTGATCTTTTATTTAAAATGAAATGGTGCAAATTCCAATGGTTTGTCTTCTTACCTTTTGTCTAAGGCAGTGTGATGGACTTGAATATTGATTACTTGGACTTGGACAGGGCACGAATTGATTGGCGGTTGCCTGTCATTAAACGCTCAATTTGATGACTTATGAAGGAGATTGTCAGAGGCCTCAACAATAGCCTCAACAATAATAGTATTAAATTATGGTACTTCTTTATGGGTATATTATTGGTTTATGCCAACTTGCCTATTTGAAATATAAATACAACATAGGGTGTTAGAATACATTTTCCAACATGGTTGAACAAACAAGTTGACCATTTCTGGCGGGAAAAAATTACACTTCATAAAATCATTGAAGAGACCAGCACAAAGCACACTTATGGAGATTTATACCGTATTTTGCATTCTCTTGGAAATTTGGGTTTTATCTAATATGGTCACATGGGCCCCCACTCAAGTTTAGATTTCTCTTTCTTCCCTTCCTCTCTTCCCCCAGCCCCTCCTCAATTTAAACCCTGGACTCGCACACTGTGGACTTGAACTTGGAACTCGATCACCTTACACATCGGCTAACCATCTTTTCAGCGTTTTAGCACACTGCCTGGGAGTGGGGAAACATCCGTTGTCAAGTGATAGATGAATATGGCTCCACCATGTATTGTGAGCTTTGCTTGAATTTTACAGTAACTGGCGCAAAAAGTAGTGCCAAATGTAAAATATGTAAAAGGACAGTTGAGGTAGACTGTTCTAGCACGAATTACTTGAACTCAAACTCGGTTACTCGGACTCAAGTACTGAGGATTTGAGACTCGACTCGGATATGACCTTGGTGACACGGACTTGACTACAACACTGATCTAAGAATACATTATATGGCCAAAGGTATGTGGGCACCTGCTTGTGGAACATCTCATTCCAAAATCATAGGCATTACTATGGAGTTGGTCCCCCTTTGGTATTTGTGAGGTCGCGTGCTGATGTTGGCTGATTAGGCCTGGCTCGCAATCGACGTTCCAATTTGTCCCAAAGGTGTTTGATCGGGTATCAGCTGTCCCATCCAAACAGCACATCAGTTGATCAGTATCAGCTGACTCTCAATCACCAAGCATACCAGCAATCTAGTTTGTTGTACTGTCATCTTTCAAACATGGATCATTAGCAATTGGGGACATGTTTCCATAGTATTGCAGAGTCAACCTGGCAAAAAGCTATAAAATATTGGACCCTAGCTACATAGCTATATTGTTTGTGATTTGTGTATCTTTACTAAATCGTGTTTTACGTGTTTTTAGCCCAGAGTAACATTCATCTTCAGTGCCAGCCACTTGATTCTAGTTTTAGTAAGATGGCTACTTTGACATTTTTGTGGCCACTTTATCATTATATCATTATATGACATAAATGTCTGTTACACAAATGACAAAACTGTTAGAGTTACCTGGCTTTAAGATATTTCCCTTTGTTTCTCTGACTATTTCTATAGATTGGTGATGTCACTGTCAGATGACGGGCAAGTATCAGGGAAGGATTCACTTAACAGTACCACTCATGGCCACATGGGGCTACCAATATGCAAAGTTGCATATGCCGCTTTGCCACCGCATGGTACCGGCTCGACTCAACTCAACTCTACTCAGCTTTTTTGGTTTTCCATTGGGCAAGTAGCTGGTACCAGGTACCATATTACCTGGTACCTGCTACTTTTTTTGGTAGAACCTCCGTCGAGGTTCCAAGTGAGCTGAGGTGATACCAAAAGGTGACGTGAAAATACTGCAGACTGCTGATTGGTCAGAGAGAATCGTCATCATTGCGCAACACGGGACATATATGCTAACGTGGGGTGGGGGGGATATCTGCAGTGGAAAACCAAGTGGTACTACCAAAAGCGAGTCGAGTCGAGGCAAGTTGAGCCGGTACCATGCGGTGGAAAGGCGGCTATAGTGTAGCTTTAAATAAACGTAAAATGACTGACTCAAAAAAAAAAAACACTCAAATAAGTACACCAAAAATCTATTCACAGTAACAAGAGTATATGTAATTTGTTACTTCCACCCTTGAGTGCTGCCAGGTGAGGAAGTCCTATAGTGCATGACAATGAAGCCACAGTCAGCGGCATGTTTATCGCTGTAAAGAGAAGGGATGGGACTCAGGAGTGTACTTTCATTGTCATTTCAGCTAAATCCTATTGTATCTATCTCTGTATTTTGTCTCTCTCTCCCTCTCTCTCTCTCTCTCACCATCTCTCTATTGATATCTCTGTCTCCCTCTCATGTACCAGATGGCATATTCAATTTTCTTATGCAGTGTCACCTTGCCCAAAAAGAACTGTCACAGCATATCATACTTGTTTTTTTTTACCTTGTTTGTGTCTCTTCCAATTTTTTATTTTTTTTGTTCATTCTTTTTATTCTTGTCCTTTGAAAGCATACGCTTGTCAGTACTTATAATAGAGGCGATGTTAAGTGCTCCATTTCAGTCTTTGGATTCTCTCTCAAGCATCCTGTTTGCGTATTCTTGGTCATTATTCTGAGCCTGTCGTTTTTCTGTGCACCATTATTTTAACGGTCCATCATCTGAAAAAAACATTCAAGCCAGGCTTCTACATAGGCGCTCACCCTAAAGATGTGGAGGAGTGTTGACAGATGATTTCCTGAAAAGTTGAATTCTCCCAGTGTTATGAGAAGGGGTCATTTATGAAAGCAGTAAGGCTCATCTCCACTCTTGGGGCCCTGATTTGATTTGAGCTTATCATCGGAAAAGCAATTACAAGTGGGAACTGAAACAAAAAAAAAATCACGGGAAAAGAGACTAGGAGTTGAAGCGGAGATGACAAGTTTTAAAACCAGGGAAAAGATTACTTCCTACAGTATATGGTCTCAGCATTTGGTATACCTAAAAAATGGAACTCCACAAGGATCGCTGCAGAGACAACACACAGAAACAAAGTGTTCGCTGAGTACGAATAAGCGGTCGATTGGTCAGCTGTACATGCACTAGGGAAATCCCGAGCTGAAATGAAAACTCTGTGTATTTTAAAAAGAACAAACAACTGAATAAGTGAATATGTTTTGTACTCTTCACATTTGCTTAAATAAAAGATATCTTCATGGCCCAGATAGGCTTGTATCCACACAGGATCCAGATATGAACTGCCTGAATTGCTTGAGTTTCAAACATCAGTAGTAAGTGTCTCAGAAACACTTCTGTTTACTTACACTTGCCTAACTATTGTATGTTCTTTGGAAACATTATTGCGTTTATATATCAAGGCAATTAAAATACACTTGTTAATGCCATGTCATGTAATGTGGTGCATGTTATCTAACAGTTTTGATGAATATGAACAAACATCACAAGTACAGCATGTTTCAATGAACAATTCATACTGAATTTTAAAAAATAAACTATTTTAGTACATATATGCCCAATCACTGGGTCTGGGAGACAAGATGGAGACAATATAAAAAAAACCCCACAGAAAACCCCCCACCACAAAATGAATTAAAAAGAGAAATTTGAGGATTACCACTTTAACTGCAAAAATCTGTTATCGCACCCACCACTACATTGCCCACGGCCAGTGGCATTCACACCTAGTAGCTCAAGTAAGTCATTGATGATGATGATGATGTTACATTTTAGGCATTCAGCTGATGCTCTCATCCAGAGCGACTTATAATAAGTGAGCAGGATGGGGCTCAATGTCTTGCTCAAGGACACTTTAGCAGAACAAATGGCTCTTGATGGACACATTGATCGTATCCTTTTAACTGCAGAACGATCTCTCTAACCAATAGACCACAATACCACCACATGATAATGATGGGTTGCCAAAGCAAGGCTGTTCACCTGATGGTAAAGTGCTTACATAATGAATGAGTATCTAACGTTGTTCTTCATCACTGTGTAATACAGATGTGTTTGATTTCTCCCTTCTACGGTAAATAGCATCTGATATATAACATTCAGCCTTCACAAAATGGCCTCAAATGTGGTCATTATGGAAAGCTATGACAAAGATAATATTCATAGATGATAAGTGTTGAAGAGAGAGAGAGAGAGAGTGTGTGTGTGTGTGTGTGTCAGAGAGAGAGAGACAGAGATGCTGTAAGATTTGCTCATTCGTCCATTCTTCACCATGCCGCAACAACTTGAAATGCTGTGTGCCCTGCATTGAAATGACTCAACCAAAAGGTCACTTAGGATAGAAGTCAAAACATGATTAGAGAGGTGAACATCAAGGATACCATTGTGCAGACAGACGCGTTGCTACTAGGAGTAGCAATTTCCCCCCAAAAAACAAAGAAAAATCTGAAAAAATAAATAAAATAAATGCACTCTTCTGGACAGAGATCTTGGATGTTGTTGCCTGAATCTGTTGGAGCCACTCTCCCAACTTGGGGGTCACACCACTACTGGGACCACTCTATATGATGAATAATTTTAGAATAAAGACAAGTTCGCCGTCCGTTGATTTAGTGGTTTCTTTAATGATACATGCATGGAGAGAAGTACATCATAGCAAAGGGAATGGTGCAGTTCTCTAACGAAGGTCAGACTGACCAGGCTTATATCTCCTAGGACAAGGACAGCCACCTGCAAGCCTACCTCCCCTAGACAAAGCATTGTCTCATGATCCTAACACTGTCGTATTTGTACGGATGTTGTATCAGTGTGTCTAAGGAACAATAGCATCTTTTCTATGTATGACAGTCATAAATCCTCACATGGAAGCACATGATAATCAATACATTGGAACATACAAAGGGCATACATACATAGTACATATTTTCTCTACAGTCACCCCCTCTGAGCCTATAAAGGCTCATATTCAAAATATGTAGAGTTGAACCATGAAACATTAAAATATTGTCTGAGAGTAACTAATTACACAACAAGGCTGTAGCAATACATTAATTTAAGTAATGAATGAATATATACTGATTATGATTATAAAAGTAAATAAGGTATAAAAAGATATATGGTATATATACAACTAAATCCACCCAATATGTCTTATGAGTTGTCAGCCAAGCGAGTGAAATTAAATTCAAAACAAATACATGAACAAAATGGAGGTCAACAGACATAAAGGTACACACATTGGCCAAACATCTCCTCCCATTTGACAAGGGAAGAGAAAAAGACCAAGTGGGCATCTAAGCTTAATAAATCCACATTCAGGACAAAAACCCTCATGATGATAGTAAGAGGGAAAAATCCCAAACGAGGCTCAGTTCAACACAATCATCGTCGTCTTTAAAGGCAGTAGTTTAGGTGTCAATATTCAGTAGAGTGAATGCATAGTAGTTGGAAACATAGCACAGACCCTAGCATTGTCATACACCGTCATTGGAGTGTAATCATCATCATTATCACAGTCAACATTGTCATAGTCATAGTAGTCTTGGGCATTATACATAACATCAGGACACTTTAGGGGTGCCCAAAGCCTTACGATGCATCTGAAACAGTTCAGCGTAGATGTTGGTCATTGGCAAAGCGTCTTGTCCTGGTTCTGTCAATCTCTTCTCCCTAAGAAGAAGTGTGGTGTTAATCAGCGTGTGTGTCGGTGTTGGGAATAAGTGAGTTTGTGCGCTCCGGCTCCATCGATGATCTTGGATCGCCTACAGATACCAGGATGAAGATCAGGAGTGGCACCATGATGCAGCCCATAGCAAGGAGGCATCCTATCAGGGAGCTGTTCCACCGGGTCCATCTGGTTTTTCCCCCGTCACCTCTGGGGTTAGACATCTTTTGCAGTGGGAGCCATGAATCCATGTTGCCTTGCCTGCTACCTTTACCGCCGTATCACTGGTCAGCAACACCTGGAAGGGACCTTTCCACTGAGGAGACAAACAAGAAGACTTGCCAACTGATTTTATCCAAACATACTCTCCTGCCTGGAAAGGATGTTTGGGCCCCTCCACTGCTGGCGGGAATGCTGCTGCCACCTGTGAATTGGATTTTTTCAATTGAGCAGTTAGTGCAGACATGTACCGCAGTGTCGCTTCATCTGTCCATTATAGAGTCACCTGCTGTGGTGTAAGAGGAGGGGAGGACCCTGTTGACATTGGTCGCCCCATGAGGATCTCATGAGGAGACAATCCCGTTGTTCTGTTGGGAGAAGATCTGAGAGACATTAGTACAAGAGGAAGAGCATCTGGCCATTTGATCCCTGCCTCAGCTGTTAATTTACCAAGTGTCTGTTTCGTGCATTCTACCAATCCTGAAGCCTCAGGATGGTATGGCCTATGTAATTGCCAGTTTATTCCTAGGACTTTACACAACTGTTTGATAACAGTGTGAGTGAAGTGAGTTCCTCTATCACTGTTCAAGGACTTCGGGATGCCAAACCTAGGAATGATTTGTTGTACTAGTAGCTTAACTACTGACTTGGCATCACATTTTCTAGAGGGCATTGCCTCTATCCATCTGGAAACCATATCAACACACACAAGGATATATGTATATCCCTATGCACTAGGCATATTTATATAGTCTATTTGCATATTTACAAATGGCCCTGATGGTACTGGTAAGCGGCTTTGTTTAGTTACTGCTTTTGGTTGCCCTGCATTGTGTTGTTGAAATGTCATATATCTAGCACAAAAATCTGCAGTTAGTATGGTCACTCCAGTGGCCACAATGACATCATTAAGGGACGGTGCTGGCAGAAGCGTAGGTTGCACTTGAGGACATTGAGGAACCACCAGAGTAGGATGAAGTGCAGCCTGTTTAGCGTTACCTAGGGAGACAGGATCTGAACCACCAGTGTGAGCATCACATTTCACAACAGCCAATTGAGATGGTAAAAGGACAGCTTGCAATAGATTGTCAACCAGAACATGATGTTTTAATGGACCACCTGATGACCTGATGAAACTGCGGTGTTTCCATAACATCCCAAAATCATGAACTATACCAAAAGCATATCTGGAATCTGTATAAATGGTAGCAGATTTATTAGTAGCTAAAATACATGCCCTAGTGCAAATACTTCAGCCATTTGAGCAGATGTTCCAGGCGGTAGTGCTGCAGATTCTAGCACATCAATTTTTTTTGCTATGGCATAGCCTGCTCTATAGTCTGTATCAGAAAAGGCGTGATGAATTGCCATCTGTATAAAGAATTAAATCAGGGTTGATGTCAGGGTGTTTGTTGCAAATCTGGACCTGTTCACAATTATGGGGTGTAATATCATTATCAGTAGAGTCTGATGGAGGTAGAAGGGTAGCTGGATTAACAACTGGCGACCTAACAACAGTGACATTAGCATGACCTAAAATAGCAGCTTCATATTGTGAACAGCGTGCAACAGTGAAGTATTGTGTGGCCGCCTTCTGGAGGAGAATTTGTACTGCATGAGATACATAGACAGTGCATTTTGAATCTAGTACAATGGGAGTGCTTTTGTCAATCATTAATGCAGTGGCAGCAATAGACCATAGACATCCAGGATGACCATGAACCACAGCAGGGAGCTGAGCTGAATAGTATGCAATTTGACGTTTGCCATTACCATGTTGTTGTGCCAGGATACCAGTCGCAAACCCCTCTCTCTCTCGGCCACAAAGAGGTGAAAAGGAAATGTGTAGTCAGGGATGCCCAAACCTGGAGCAGCTTGCAGTGCAGTCTTTAGGGCCACAAAGGCAGCATGTCCATGTCGGATGTCCATTCCACGACATTGTTCAAGTTCAAGTTCAAGTTCAGTTTATTGTCATTCCTCTCCTTACAGGTTATGCAAAAAGCAGGAACGAAATATAGTGCCCCTGGGGCCATAGTACAATACATGGAAAAAAGCTGTTTTTGTGTTTTTGAACCTGGTGGTTCTGGACTTGATACTCCTCAGCCTTCTTCCAGAAGGCAGCGGTCGAATAGACCTTGAAAGGGGTGAGAGGAGTCCTTCATGGTGCTGCAGGCTTTTCTTTTACACCTTTCTGTGTAAATGTCCTTGATGGCAGGGAACCTGGTCCCAGAGATGTGCTGTGCCGTCTTCACAACCTGCTGCAGGGCCTTCCTGTCTGCAACTGAACAGTTCCCATGCCAAACAGTAGCAAGTCAGTATGGACTCCATCCATAATCTTACCAACGACCTGTAGGGGGGAGTGAGTTGCTCCAGCCCTCCTGAAGTCGACAATCATCTCCTTCGTCTTGTCGACATTCGGAGAGAGGTTGTTGTCTCTGCACCAGATCTCAAACTGTCTCACCACGTCCCTGTAGGCGGATTCGTCGTTGTTGGTGATGAGCCCCACGACTGTGGTGTCGTCAGCATACTTGATGATGTGGTTGCTCTGGTGTATGGTGACGCAGTCGTGGGTCAGCAGTGTGTACAGTAGTGGGCTCAGCACACAGCCTTGGGGGGCTCCAGTGTTCACAGTAGCATTGAAAGATGTCTGGGTGTGAATTCTGACCGTCTGTGTCCTGTTACTCAGAAAGTCTAAAATCTAGTTGCACATTGAGGTGCTCAGTCCAAGAGAGCTCAGCTTATTTGTCAGGGTCTGGGGAATGATCTTATTAAACGCTGAGCTAAAGTCAATGAACAGCAAACGGGCATATAATAATAATAATAATAATACGTTTATTTATATAGCACCTTTCAAGAACAGACGTCACAAAGTGCTTCACAACAACACAAAGAACAAAGAAAGCAAAAATAATAAACAGAGCAGCAGACAGTAATTGCAGAGATCCAGCTAAAAACACAAGACATCCCAGAAAAGGATAAAGAAAAATTAAACAAAAGCAAGTCTAAACAAATGGGTCTTGAGCTGCTTTTTAAAAGTGTCCACCGTGTCCACTGATCTTAAGACCAGTGGGAGAGAGTTCCAGAGTTTAGGAGCTACAACCTCAAAAGCACGGTCACCCTTTGTCTTAAGCCTCGAGCGAGGAACAAACAACAAACCCTGGTCAGAGGACCTCAGAGTCCTACTGGTACCATGAGGCTGCAGCAGCTCTTTAATGTAAGCAGGTGCCTGATCATGCAAGGCTCTGTACGTGATAACAAGAATCTTGAACTGGATTCTAAATTTGATGGGAAGCCAGTGTAAGGACATCAGGATTGGTGTTACATGAGACCTTTTGGAGGACTTGGTAAGAAGCTTGGCAGCAGCATTTTGGACCACTTGTAAACGGTTTAGGGACGTGTTGCTAAGACAGGTGAAAAGAGAATTGCAGTAATCAAGACGGGAGGAAATAAACGCATGTATAATCATCTCCATCTCAGTTATGGACAGAATGGACCTGAGTTTGGCAATGTTTCTCAGCTGGTAGAAACAAGAACGAACCAAACAATTTACATGTTGGTCAAGACTCAAAGCCTGGCCCATGGAAACGCCTAGATTACGGAGGGTAGGTTTAACAGAAGAGGATAAAGAGCCAAGACTGTCCATCACCTTCGGGACAACATCATCTGGGGCAGAAACAAGAACTTCTGTTTTGTCAGTATTTAGCTGAAGAAAATTATCTGCCATCCAAACTTTTATAGAGGTGAGGCACTTCAGTAGAACAGACAGTTTAGAGACATTTTGTGGGTTAAACGAAATATATAATTGAATATCGTCTGCATAGCAATGGAAGGAGATGTCTTTAAAATTTCTAATTATCTGCCCGAGAGGGAGCAAGTATAATGCAAACAGCAGGGGGCCCAGGACCGAACCTTGGGGAACACCACATAACAGAGATTCAGTTGATGAGACATATTTATGAACTGTGACTGAGAAAGACCTGTCTGACAGGTACGAGGAGAACCAATCCAATGCTGAACCAGAGATACCCACCCACTGCCTGAGCCTCTCAACCAATATGCGGTGGTCCAGAGTGTCAAAAGCGGCACTGAGATCTAGTAGTACCAGAACAGAACATTATCCTGCATCACCCTGCATTAGCAGATCGTTTGAGACTCTGAGAAGAGCAGTTTCTGTTGAATGCACCCAACGGAAACAAGACTGAAACTTATCAAAAATGTTGTGCTCATCTAAGACAGCTGTAAGCTGTTCAGCAACCACTTTTTCTAATACCTTAGCTATAAAAGGTAATTTGGAAATAGGCCTGTAGTTCTGGGGCTGAGAAGGGTCCAAATTTGTTTTTTTTGAGAAGTGGTTGAACAGCGGCTTGTTTGAAATAGGCTGGGACATGACCAGATGCCAACGAGTTATTGATTATTAAGAGCAAACATGGACCAATGGAATCAAAAACAGTTTTTAAGAAGTAGGAACAATGTCAAGGGGACTAGAGGAGGTTTTCATTGTACTGACCAGATTTGTGAGCTCTTGTAGTGAGACTGGGGAAAAACTATCCAGGATTGTTGGCCGGGTAGGGCAAGGAATTGGGGGGGGAAAAGAGGGAATGATGTTTGCTTGTATGTTATTTATCTTACCAACAAAGAAGGAGAGAAAGTTGTTACACTCATCAACTGAAGAAATTGGAACAGCAGGTGATGTAGGAGAGACAATGTTACTGATGGTTTCAAATAGGATTTTGGGATTACGCCGGCTATGGGATACAAGGTCAGAAAAGTAAGTCGCTCTGGCCTCCTTAACCATGTTATGAAAATCTGTTAAAAGTTCTTTTAAATGCTGATGGTGAACTTGTAGACGTGTGGATTTCCATAAACGCTCTATTTTACGACAGGTTCGTTTAAGAGAGCGAATACTGTCATTCATCCAGGGGGAGGAATTAATCAGAGGAGCGAATCTCGTCTTTGTCGGAGCAACTTTATCCAGGACAGAAAGGCAGTGCTCATCAAAAGACTGTACTTGGGAATCAACATCACTATTAGGCATAATAACAGAGCTGTTATCAAAGGCAGCAGAAAACTTTGCGGCAGAGAGATGGTTTAGGATGCGAGAATTAATTTCACGACGACAAGGTAAAGTATCCAAATTAAAAGACAAATCAAATAGAACACAGTTATGATCTGAAATGAACATATCCTCAGTAAAAACAGAATCAACATTTAAACCAAGAGTAAAAACAAGGTCCAGAGTGTGCCCTCTGACGTGTGTAGGGCCTGTTACATGTTGAGCGAGATTAAAAGACTCAGTGATATTAATAAAACTAGAAGCAAATTTATCAGAAGCATCGTCAATATGAATGTTAAAATCACCAAGAAGCACAAATCTAGAAAGCTTGAGAATAGACGATAAAAAATCACTAAAATCATTTAAAAAAGAGGTGTTTGGGCCGGGTGGACGATAAATTAAAATGCCATAAAACGGATTAGTACGTCCAACTTTAATTATTTGTAATTCAAAAGAAGAGAAGGACCCAGTGCTCACCAACCTACAAGAAAAACAGTTTCTGAACACGGCAGCAAGACCTCCACCGCGGCCAGAAATTCTAGGCAAGCTGATAAAATTGTAATCCTTCGGACACAGCTCAATGAGGGGGGCATGTTCCATATTCCTCTGCCAGGTTTCGGTCACAAACAAAAAGTCTAACTTCTTAGACTGGATGATGTCCTTCAGTGCAAAAGTTATGTTCGATATGGAGCGAGCATTCACCAGCGCCATACTGAGAGGAACAGGATAATGCCCCGATGAGGAAACCAGAGTCACTGGAATTACATTTTTTGGGCTTCTGCAATTATTCAGAAAATTCATAGCAGCAGATGGACTGTTGGATCTGTCAGAGATTCTGACTGGAATGGCCATGGGTGTGGGAGAGGGAGGCTTAGGCCTAATAGTAGAAACAGCTATTGTGGTCTGACTGGGGCATTGGACATTTACAGCAGGGAGAGACCTGTAGGGGGAGCTCTCATGGGGAGCAGTATGCTGCGGTTGTGGCGTAGAGGAAGAGGGAGTATCCGGGGTGTGTGTGTGAGATGTAAACAGTCAGTCACATGGGAGGGACTGCACCGCATGCTGCAAGTTAGTCGATAGCATTTGGCTACCCCGTTTGTTGGGATGAATCCCGTCTCTATTGAAAAGAGAGGGACGGTCCCAGAACAAGCCAGGCTTCAGGGCTGGCTTGTTGTTAGTAGCTTCAAAACGTGTGTAAAAAGTATTTAGTGTGTCTGGCAGGGAGCTATCGTCATCTGTGCAGGTATCAGGGCTATTCCTCTTGTATTCGGAAATTGTTTGAACGCCCTGCCACATGCGCCAGGGATCATCCTGCTTAAAGTGTTCTTGTATTTTCAGAGCATAGGAAGCTTTAGCTCTTTTGACACTGGTAGTGAGGCTGTTTCTAGCTGCTCTCAGCGCCGCCTTGTCCCCAGATCTAAAAGCAGCACCGCAGGCTTTGAGCAGTGAGCGGACCTCAGAATTCAGCCAGGGCTTCTGGTTGGGTTGTATTTTCACGGTTCTGGTGGTTGCAACATCATCCGCACATTTGCTGATGTAGCTGATGACAGTCAACGCATAATCCTCCAGGTCTGTGTGACCCCGGCACGTGGTAGCCCTGCACATGGGAGCTGTGAGTTCAGTCGCTTCAGGTCTCAGCGCAGCATCCATGGAGTGGCAATCGAAGATCCACTGCCTGCAGTAGTGACACATGCCTAGAAAATAATTCAGTTCTTTCTTTGGGTGAAGTTTTGTCAGGGAAGAGTGCAGCAACTCTGGATGGAGAGAGTAGAGGCTGTCTGGTACAGAGAACATGTCTTAAATAGTCAACCTTGGGAAGACAAAACTGGAGTTTATTCAATGAGGCAACATGTCCTTACTCAGCCAGTGTGGTCAAAAGCAAAATAGAGTCTGTTGTGCAGGCTGAGTGAGTGGAGAGGCTATCAACAGATCATCAGTGTCCATGAATCTGGTCTATTATCAATGTACTGCCGCCTGGCAATTCCAAGTCTTTCAGATCAGTCTGCTGCATACACAGTCGGACTCCCAGTGTAGCCCTATGGTAACCTTGTCAAGGTGTATTGCTGACCATCATAAGTAAATGCAAATAGATATTCAATCTGGATGTAATGGAATTGAAAAGAAGGCGGAACACAAGACAACAACTGTGTAATAGGTGCTGTTCACCGGAATACTTCAAAATTGACGAAACATCTGGGACTATGGGAGCCATGGGAACAACACATGCATTTATCTCTCTCAGGTCCTGTACAAATCTCCATGAATCTGGTCTATTAGGCTTTGGAATTGGCATCATAGATGTGTTACAATGGCTAGAAGTTGGCACTATGACATTCTGTTGTAACAAAGATTTAATTACTAGGTGTATACCTTCTAACGCCTGAGGTGAAATGTTGTACTGTCTCATACAAAGGGCATACATACATAGTACATATTTTCTCTACACTATATATATGTATATGACCACAGTTCTTCCTGTCAGGCCCTCTTATATTCCCACAATGAATCATAACACACACGCATTATGCATATGAATATACTGCTCAATGTGTAGAGTGAATTTCATGACCTACGATGGCCTCCACTTGTTGAGTTGAGAGTCTGGCAGAGATATAAGGCGAGTGGTTAGACTGATTTACCTGAATAATTCTTTCTCTTCACACCTCCAAACTTCTCCCTGGGCTGAAGGCATTACACCTCGGAAAGGTCAGTGGATTTCAAAAATAAGTGTTTTGACCTTTTAATCAACCGCAGGGGGAGAAGCACCCACAGAATCAGTTTCCACTGGTCTAACACCTATTTGATCTTTGTCATAATTGTTCTTCTGTGGGAAGAACTACAATTTTTAGACCTGAGGCTCATCTGCTCTTTAGAGCTACTTGAGGAGCAAAAAAGACTTGAAAGCCACACTGGTCAAGATGCTCATCTGTGGCGTGTTTACCATGATCATACAAAGCACAGAAATGCCTTTGGCTCTTGAAAAAAACATGAACTAAGATACGATGAAACTATATTGATCACCATGGGGAAATTAGGTCAGGCCGTTGCAGCGGCAAAAGTAATTCAGCAGGGAAAAAATAAGACTAGAATACAAGCACGCAAATAGAATATAAAGTAAACAATAAAAACAGACACAGTAAGAATAGTAAAAACAATAAAACAATAAAAGCATTAGAATAAAATAGAATAAAAACAGTTGGGGGGTTATGTTAATGTATACTGCCAACACTGGAGAGAGAATGTGCAGAAATATGCAAAGATTTGTGCCGTATATATAAGTAGATACAGTATATAACCATATAAACACAATATTGTAAAATCAAAAAAAATATCAGTATACAGTTTGACACAATGGAACCTTCATGAAAATAAAATATCATTAGTATTTGCAGAATATAAAATGCGTGAAAACTGAAGATATCACGCATACAGCTATGTGAATTTACAACATGGCTCTGAGGTTGCAGCAAAGGAGGGAAACACGCAGAACAGAATTGCAAGAATGCAAGGAATTTGTTGTGTGGCCAAAAGATAATAATTAACAAAAGTAGAATGTATGTGTGTGAGTGTCAGTATGCTAGTGGTGTAGGTGAGTGGATGCATGTGATATGCAGTGTAGGGGTGTTGTATGGTGCGTTCCATCAGCGCTGACGACCCTCTAGGCTCCACCCACAATAACAACTATACAACCTGCTTCATTCTGCCAGTCCGCCAGGAGAGAGAGAAAGAGCCAGAACAGAGCACCGACAAGGCAGAGCAGAGAGGTTGAGAAAAATTAAACCTAACTAAGGACAAGAGGCGTGGGACAAGTGGTTCGCAACTACATTTTCTGACCCATAGCTACGGCTATGTCCAGACAGCAAGACTGTTAGTTCGCACACTGCAGGGACTTGAGAAATGTTAATGGGTCATGGTCAGTGTAGGCAGTTAAAGGCACAGCTCCTGAACTGACAGAAATGTGAAAATGTTGTAATGCCCAAACAAGAGCCAAAGCTTCTTTCTCTACAACAGAATAGTTGGTACGGATATCATTTTCTGGAGAAAAAACTGACTGGATGATCACCCTTCTCATCAGTCTGTAGTATGAGAGCACCAGCACCCATGATGCTCATATCAAACTGCAGCTTAAAAGGCCGGTCAAGGCCTTTTAGGGGCTGCAAGGACAGGAGCAGAGCACAACAAACACTTATATATAACCTTTATTTAACTAGGAAGTCACATTGAGATTAAAACCTCTTTTACAAGTGATACCTGGCCAAGACAGGGTCAAATAGCAGCATCAAACACATAGCAGGACAACAACATCAAATCACAACAGCAACAATAGGTACGACAAGAATACATTACATAATACAGTGCATAAACAAAAACAAGGCAGCAATATTTAGTCATGTGTTTGTTAGTTGAAGCAACTGCAGCTAACAGTGACCACTTCCATTATTCTAAGTTTAAAATCATTTAAAGAGGTAAGGGTCTCAAGTTTGAGATTGGCCTGCAAATCGTTCCAGGACCAAGGACCGTAGTAAAACAGGCTTGATTTGCCAACCTCTGTTCTGCTAGAAGGCTTTAAACTGAAGCCATTTGTGCGAACTAAGATTATGACTGCTTGACATTGACATTGTCAAATGCTTTTTGGCAGTTTGGGGACCACATACAGTATATTTGGCTTTACCTTTTGAGCAAGTCAGTCAGAGGGGCTACCAGAGCTGAAAAATTGCAGCAAAAACTACTGTGGTAGTACTTGACCAGACCAAGAAATCTTATCAGTTCCTTTTTCGCATGGACAGGTCGCACCTGCCCCTGTCCGACCACTCGGCCATTGGACATCACTGTCGCCTTGGCAAACTCGTATTTCACCAAGTTGACAGAGAGACACGCCTCAACAGTCGAACAGTGCACCGATACATTGGACATGCTCCGCCCAAATGTCACTAAACATCACAACATTGTCCAACGGCGCGATTCATCAGGTGCTGAAAAGTTTCTGGTGCGTTACGCAGCCCAAAACCCATGACTGTATAGGAACACAGTCCTGATGGAGTGATGAACAACGAGATCTCATGTGCTCTTTGTGTGCGTGGGACTTGACAGTACCCTTTTAAGAGGTGGAACTTGCTCACAAAATTTCTAAACCGACTTGGTCGACGCAGTCCTCCATATGAGGAAGTGGAAATAAGTCAGGTTTAGTCATTCATTTCGTGAAAATCTCTACAGAACCCTGGCTTCTTAGCCAACTTGTCAGGCATGGAGAGGCCCAACTAGAATTTCAACGCTCCGCAAGATTGTTGTCAAGCATGTATTTCATTTTAGCATTTTGGAATTGCAATAGAGATAGACCTATGACTTCAACAAACATTCATTGGGCTCTAATTCTTTCATTATTATATCGGGCTTGGGTTGGGCTGGGCTGTCCATGTCTGGTGTTTCAATAAGGTGAGACCTGTGCTTATCAGTGGTAAAAAGAAGAGTAGAATGCCAGACATCGTTGTTAGTTTAGGCCTTGTCAGTGCATGTGGAATGAGCAATAAGTACTATTTTCACTGTCCCATAGCACAGAATGACTATAGTATATCAGTGGGGGTTGATAGGGTTGTTGATCAATACCAATACTCAGCAGTTACTTGGCCAGGGATTTCTGGCTTTCAAAACTCACTTTCCGGCCCATTCTCATTGCTCATTGGAATTTCAAGACACCCCCCACCACCAAATTCAAAATCAACATCTTGTTGGATGAGGCCAGTTCAATTAAAATGTCAACTAATGGTGTGAATGGAAGCAAACTCTAGATTTCTGAATTGAGCAGAACTCTGATCTGTATTACCTTCATACCGTCATGGTCAGTGTGACATCGCAGGTTTGAGGGTGGGATAAAATCTTTCTTGTGCCTGGTTGTGTAGGTAACCACACCTCCAGAACTTGTTTGTATGCTATGCAAACATTAAATGCTGTGTAGGCAATATGGCCATTTTGGCCTTGTCCTCCCTTATTAACAACATAAACAAGTTGAGATGATGTCCATAGTCATCCATAGCTGCTACCTGCATTGCTTTGTAAAATCGGGGCATTGTGTGTGAGTGCTGAGTGGGATGAGGAGTTTGGGGATCGTGATGATGGAGAGCTGTAGTCAGGAGGCAGAGTTCAGTTGTGCACCGGTCCTTGGGAAGAAGTTGTTTCTCAGTCTAGACTCTCCTGCCGGATGGTGAGTTGGGTCTTTAATGATGGTGTTGGCCTTCCTAAGGCACCGTGTGTTATAGATCTGATGGTGTTCTGGGCAGTTCTGATAACCCGTTGTAGGGCTGTCTCATCGGCCTTGGAGCAGCTGGCGTACCATACCTGATGCAGTATGTCAGTATACTTTCTATAATGCAATGGTAGAAGTTCACCAGCAGCTTTTGGGGCAAGTTGACTCTCTTCAGCCTCCTCAAATAGTATAGGTGCTGCTATGCTTTACCCACTAATGAGGAGGTGTTGGTTGACCAGGAGAGTTCCTCTGTGATTTTCACTCCAAGAATTACTCCATATTTTGTAATTCTCTATAGCACCACCATCAGGCCAACCTTGCAATAACACCTAGGTTTTAATTTAATCTACAAAGTTGCCTCAATCGCCATCAAATTTTGCATACAGCATATTTCAGCTGCCTACATCATCTTTGTATCACTGAATTTGGATACTTGGACACAGGAATGGATACATACTTCCTTAAAGCTGTTTGAGCAAAACAAATTTAATATAAATATTTGCAAAGGGCTTAACAGTATGTCAGACCACATATGGTTGAATTCTGTAGCTTTACCATGAGGCCAAAATTGCCAATTTTTCATATGGCAATATGTCAGTCACCATTTCACTTGCAGTTGCAGGACTTTCACTGAGATGTTCTACCTTAGGGATGTAGAACTTTTCCAAAATGATGAATCAAGCTTATATTCTCACTGTCAAATCATTTGCTATATGTGCAATATTTTGTTTTTTGTTTTTTTAGGGTTATTAGGGTTTATCAGCTTCCTAAACTCTAAAATGGTAATTATTATCCCCAGAAACCTTCTGCTCTTGAAAATACATTCCATGGTGGCTAATATATGCCTTCCTCACTACTGAAATTGAATCCATCTAACTGATGATGATACTGATCAAGTGTCTGTTAGGTCTATGAATATTTAAATGAAACTTTTAATCAAAATCTCAGTCTTTTAAATGAAGATGCCACTTAGGCCCATTGCGTCCCCCTAAGCCTGTCAATCCCTTTATCAGCATGACATTTCAACTCATCTCATCTCAAAGCAATGAGTACTGTTGATCGACATGGTCTGGCTCTAATAAGCGGAGTACTTTGTGGCGAGAGCCTGTCGGTCCTCTTCACTCGTATTAGTGGCACGAACACCGCGGATTCAAGCTGCTCTTGTTAACAATAGGTTATTTAAAACGGGCAATTTAATCAGAGGGGAACGGTCTAGAAAAGAAGTCCACGCCATCCCTCTTCTCTGCTCTCTTCCTCCTCTGCTCTCAACCTCCTCTGGGAACGCCGGGAACTCAATTACACACTGCCATGCTTGTTAGTGGCAAACAATGTCAGCTCGTGATTATATGTTGTAATGATGTTATTTTCTCCAATTAGATGTTCTAAGCATGACTTTTTTCTTTCTCTTTGCATTCAATTTAGGTACACCAAACAGACAGGACAACAAGGAAACACTTAGCGGTTTTTTTTTAAACCAGCTTATTATTTTTAAGCAAAAAATCCTGATATACTATTCCTAGAATTCTAGACAACTAAAATAATATTCATGAACAAGGAACAGCTGCCTCCCAAAGCTGGAGACCAGAGAACAAAGACTCTAATCTACGATGTTATCACAGCAACTAAATTGGTGTCATCTTATGTCTTTATGTGCGCGTGTGCAGTGTGTGTGTGTGTGTGTGTGTGTTTAAATACAACGACCCACAATAATGAAAAATAGGATATGTGAGAAACAAAACATATAGGCTGAGCACATACAGTATAGTCATATTATACATAGATAAACCGGCGTGGTCTTTTTATAATAGAAATCGAAATATAATAGAAATACAAATTGAAATTGTCAATATTTAATCATAAATCAAATCACACTACATTATCAAAATGGGAGTACCCTTGATAAACAAGTAGATATAAAAGATTGGTAAAGTCTCATTTAGACCATATTTTTCTTACTAGTGCTCTGGTACAATGCGCAATGTGTGATTCCCTTACTGAGAAACTTTCTAAAGTCATTTTCTCACTGACCTGTACAATTTGTAGGTGCTCTTGCTCAGTGGTAGCTACTTTGCGGTGCCCTTGGTGGTGATTTGTGGTACGCTTTGTGGCAGAGGTGAAGGTATTCTTTCACTTCGTTCATCCATCCAACTCCAAATACACGCAGCTTGTAGTTGTAGTTCTGCAAAGATTTCTCGGGGGCAGAGCTGCTCTGGAGGCAGAAACAATCTCATTGTTTGAGTTGAACCTCAGTGGGCCGAGCCAAAGAACCACAGTTAGGCTGGAGACATACTTCGGTTTTGCTACTCTTCGTGGGCGCAAAGTGGTTGCCTTGCGAACGGCATTGTTCACATACTCGTCTGCATACTTATTGCTTATTGCCCGATGTTTCTGCCTTAGCTGGCAACTAAGGAACTCTGGTTAAAATACAAATAAAAAAATCTAAATATATATATATTAGGGCTGTGCAAAAAATTGATACAGCTGAGTATTGCAATGTTTTTTTTCCATGATACTGTATTGATTTTCCAGCCCCTCATATCGATACATTAAAAAAAATTATTCATGTTTTAAATGGATTTAAAATGTCCTTAAATTTCCCTCAAATCCCTTTGAATTAAATAGTTTTGACTCAATTTGTCCACTGAGTTATCAATATAATAACAATATAAATATAATGAGTTAATAATATAATGATGTACATATTAGACTACCCAGTGGTACACAGCAAGTTGTATTTTCAGCTCTATTTTTAAATTTCAGTAAATTATGTAGAGTATTGCAATGTATCGCAATATGTATCGTATCGCAATGTATCGTGATACAATTGTATCGTGAGGTCCTTGCCAATACCCAGCCTTAATATATATATATATAATGGTAATGACATATCTTTTTTTCATTCATCCATGATATTGTAAGGTCAGCAGCTAGCTAACTAGCCTACCTAGATGGCTAGGCTAGTATGGCTAGTTTGAACTTGGAAGGTCAGCTAGGCTAACTAGCTAACTTTAGAGACTAGAGATTTTTTTTTCAAATGGTAACTATTGCTACTTTGCAATAGATTAAAAAAAGTGCAGTAATTGTGGGGGCCATTGCATGCTAACAAATCACTCACTTTCACTACTGTGTGTGTGCTTAAAGCTACACTAAGCGATTTTTTCTGACCACTAGAGGGTGACAGAAAAAGCAATACATTTTGTAAACACACACAACAAAGCTACTGGGCGACGGAAGCCCTTAAGGACAAACCGTGCATAAAGGCTTATGGCTAAAATAACCGTACCTACGGAGAAATATCGCCGTTTACAGTCTCGCTTCGCCAGATTTTTCTCCCGCTGAAGGTCACATGTCCCACAATGACAAGTGAAGAGGCAGGTAGCAAGTTTACTAGTTGAAAACGTTTACTCGCTCACTTGTCCTCACTTGTGCTCACTTGTGAACCTGACAACAAGCTTTAGATAAGAGGTGAAAACAACAACACAGCTGGTCCGCGTGTGTGGCTTATTTGTTTCTATCATTACGCCTCACGGAAACCTCCACGTAGCACACGATAGTTTCTGGATTGGTTACGGGGTCTGAAATCGCTTATTGCAGGTTTAAGTTAAACCTCAATAGGCGGAGCAAAGAGCCACAGTTTTCTGGCTGAGTAACTTTAGACTGAAGCCCAGTAATAAAGGCAAGGGTAAGAGAGGAGGCAGCTAATATTATGAAGCCTAGCACTCCACTCTTGTGTTAATTAAAAAATAAAAAAATGCAATCTTGCCATCCTAAGTCTAAAGTCAAGGCATGCACACAGTTTATAAAACCAAATAATTGCCTATAGTGACAAGGATCAACTATTTTAACAGACTATAATAGGCTACTGCATCATATTTTGCTAGAATGAATTGATAAATTTCTGTTTTTGGGCTTGACATCCATGACCATCAGTGGTGCTGTCATTCAAATTTGACTCATATGGGCCACACATAATTTAATCACAGTGGTGACCTCTATTTTATGCATTCCTATACCCATTGTTGAGAATGTAATGAATCTTAATGTGAATCAGATAAACGATACAGTATCTAGGACACAGCAAATGCTGAAAACGCTCAATATTTGACCTCACTATAATAGGAAGGTTAATACTGAGGGGACTGTCTTTCCCATCTCCCTCTAAGCCATCGATGCTTTGTGGAAGCCTTTTGTGCAACTTCTATCATACACTGAGGCACATTTCTGTACTTATTAAAGAATAAATCACAGTATTTTCAACCCGGGCCTTATTTTCCTATTTTTTTTGTCATCATGATGGTGGATTGTGATCAAAATTTTGACAGTTACTTCACCGCAGAGCTCGATGTACCTCTCGGGTTGTAGGGCGTGCTGGTCTCAAATACAATCCAATGGGGGAAAAGGCAAACTCAAACAGTCGAACCCAGAAAGTAATTAAAACACACCCTTTCAACACGCTCAGTCAATAGTCCATTTGATATTCAGCGTTGCTCACACACTTCCTTGTTTACCTCGCTTGCTGCCAGGCTTCTGCCACGTTCCCATCATATCGGAAGAAGCGGCAGAGCAGGATTTTGTTGCTTCAGCTTGAAAGCGTTTTACCTGTTGGAATGCCCATATCCAAAATCATTTGTATTGGTGAATCTAAAACCAACCATAAACAAACTACAGCAGATATTTCTCAATTTTTATAAGTAGGGTTGATTGTATTAGTGTGAGTATATGTGATAATTTGTTGTTAACCGCTTGTGGTGTTATACTTTCTCAATTTGGACTTGAAATTTCTACTACTGCAATATACTCAAATTATAGGCCAGAGACAATGGGGAAATCAGGCAGGTCTCATTGCAGTGTTAGTGTTACTGTGTTTTGTGATTCTTTAATATGTGGTGCACTTTTTAATTTTTTTGTGAATTTTTGGGCACTTTGGTAATCAGTACAGTCCTTCATTGAATGTGTTCACTTGTCGACATTATGATGAAACGGAGGTGAAAGAGTCGTAAACGATTTCACACACTGACTAGCAAATGCTTGCTTCTCTGTAGTTCCTTCACGAAGAGGAATTGTTGATATTTTTGGAAGATGTGCTCACTGTTCGATTTAAAATTTGTAACCAGATAGGGAAAGAACACAGAAATATAATGTAGTCTTTCCTGTCTCTCTTTACTGTTAATATCCAATAAAGTAGAGAAAAAGAAAAAGAAATATAATTTTTAAAAAAATGGATTCTGGATCTCACATACTTCTTATGTCAAATGCATAATGTGGCCTAATTGCTATTGCAGGCTACTAGTCAACTACAATTATTTCAGTATATGTCATTTAATATGTATAATTTATGTCTTCCTTGGGAAAAGACATTTTGAATATCAGTAGGACTTCCTGGTAAAATGAAGGCTAATTAAATGTCATGATAAGCAACTCCTCATCAGCTGGGGTCAAAACTGTTTACGACTCAATGAAAGAAAATCTGTATTTCATCCTCCTAACAAAGCAAACGGCTAGAAACGTGGGATTGATTTTGATTTTGCAACTTGACTTTGAAGAAGCAGCTAGGAGGAGAGTGGAGTCCTGCTTCCTGCAAATGAGAAACATTACGAATCAAGTCGGTTTTAGAACTTTAGAAAAGGTCATCCATGCATTTATCTCGTCTTGTTCAGACTCCTGCGACTCTCGAGCTAAAACATTTATTTCTATTGTGGCCCTTGATGGAAGACAAAATAAAATAACTTGACACACAACACAAAACACAATAAAAAACACCATCAACATTGTAGGCAATACATGGTCTTACTATTTTTATAATATGCTATTTTTATATTTGTGTAAAGCACTTAAAACCCTGCTGTTAGATACATACTATACCGTATCTATATTATTATTATTATTGGTAGTAGTAGAATCTATAATGTTTATGTTATTTATGGTATGAATAAACATGGTACAGCAAGTAATGCATGTTCAAGGAATTATCGTTTCATTGGGCTTGTAAATGACACCAATGTCATCGGTGTCATATTTTATATTCTACTTTACCTCTTGTATTTTGACACATTCATAGCATGAAACCCTTACATATTACAAGTATAGTCCGCTAGGCCAACGTGGGTCCGGGGACCACCAGGGGTCCTTGAGGGGGTTCCAGGGGGTCCCCCTTATTTCATTTACAAGAAGTGAACACAATTAGAGAATGTAGAAGTATGACTGTTTTGATCAAAGTTTCACTGTTTTCTCTCTACCTACAATACAGATAGTCATGGAATTCTGGACAAAATCATAACTAACAATAAAAAATTCTCAGATTTGGGTCTGAGAGGCAAAATCTCATCAAATGGGGGTCCGTAGCTCTAATGTTTACAAAATGAGGGGGTCCTCGATATGAAAAAGGTTGAGAATTACTGCTCTAGGCCATGATGTACACGCTTGCTGGAAAGATCATGGTTAACCAAACATCTTCCTTTTGCGTCCAGTGATGTACCCCCCCCCCCCCCCCACCCCCCACCCCGAACAAGACGTCCCGCGGGAGCCGGCGGAGAACGACTTTCCACTTATTAGCTTCCCGCTGATAATGTTTCATTCCAGTATGTGCACCTCCCAATCAATACCTCCCACCCCCCCCCCGGTCTCCATCCATTCCATTTCCAACGGGGCCACATCTCAAGCGCCACTGCGGTGACATTATCCCAGCGATGAAATGTTGTCTCTCAGTTCTTTATCTCTCTCTCTCTCTTCTCCCTCTCTCTCTCTTCCTCTCAGGCCTCTTGGCCCCTGATACCGTTTGATAGGATTGTTCATTAGATCTTTATCGATGGCTCCCTACCCCCCCCCCAACCGACGGTGCAGATGCACGGACGGAGCGATCATATTCAGGGGGAGTTCCTTTTTCCATTGTTATTTGGCTTTGATTTATCATCCAATGTGGCAGTGTGTTATTAGAGAACACAGGAGCAAGGGGGGGGGGGGGGGTTAGGCTTGAGAATGCGGTGTGCGGTTGGCAAGGGGGCGGCAATGAGAAATATCAACGATCCCCTCGCTCTCTTGGTCACCGTGACAGGGCGCTATCCGTCTTTCTGACACTCACCTAGTTAACCATTTTTATCAAAAGGGCCCGAATTTGTCATCCCCCCCCCCCCCCCCACCCCAAGAAAGGACGGTATGGGTTTTTTTTTTGCTGATAGTTTAGATAAAAGGGAGAGAGAAGATCCCATCAAAATGATGAGGAATTACCGCCGAGTGGGCCCTTCATTTGTCTGACGCCGCTGACCGAAGCGCGGAGTGGAAGGAAAAGCGGAGGCGGGGGGTGGGTGGGTGGGGTGGGGGGTGGGGGGTGTAATAAAAGGTGACGTCGTCGCTAATGCGAAACGGCCCTGTCGTCCGTGTCGTCTCGTTGATTAATTCGGCGAGTCGCGAGTCATCCCACTCGGGCGCTCCGATGTATTATTCAAAAGGCTAATAGGGCTGATGAGTACTTCAGTGTTTTCAAGACTTACTGTAAAGACGAGTGATTGCACAGTTGTTACGTATTGTCCTGTTTGAGTCATCCGATCTCCACGCTGCAAAAACTGACAGACTTGCATCCAGACTTATCCTAAGCTTATGTTAGAATTTTTTTTTTTTTTTTTTTTTTTTAAATTTTGACTTACAAATTTGTCATTTTTTTTCCAGGAGAATGTAACTTGTTTCAGGACATTTACTTGGTAAAAGTGAAATTGTCTTGGAGAAAGTTTTCAAGTTTCAATATTTTCTTCATTGTTTTATGATGATTTCTTGAAAGACGTCATATCGGCATGAATCAAGTGAAATTTATTGAAACCAGCAGTGGTGGAAAGTAACTAAGTGCATTTACTCAAGTACTGTACTTAAGTATTTCAGAGGGAAATATTGTACTTTTTACTCCACTACCTTTATTTGACAGCATTAGTTTACTAGTTACTTTGCAGATTTAATTATTAATACAAATTATAAATCAA
>NW_027283891.1:2500-18799 GCF_046629955.1 Centroberyx affinis
TGTGTGTGTGTGTGTGTGTGTGTGTGTGTGTGTGTGTGTGTGTGTGTGTGTGTGTGTTTGTGTGTGTGTGTGTGTGTGTATGGGTATTTGTACTTTTGTCTTCCTTGTGGGAACCAGTTTGAGTTTTATATCTGTGGGGTGAGGATATCTTTGTGAAGGGAGGGAGCATTTTGGGGGTATTCCCGACTTCTGATCTAAATGTGTTTGCTCATGTTTCTATGGCAACTCTCGGAATAGACTAGTTCATGCTACCAAAGACTTCTGTCTAACGAAGCCAGAGGTGGAAAGTAACTAAGTACATTTACTCAAATACTGTACTTAAGTACAATTTTGAGGTACTTGTACTTTACTTGAGTATTACCATTTTATGCTACTTTACACTTCTACTCCACTACATTTCAGAGGGAAATATTGTACTTTTTACTCCACTACCTTTATTTGATAATTTAAGTTACTAGTTACTTTGCAGATTCAGATTATTAATACAAACTATAATCAACTAATAAATTGTGATGTATTATTATAGATTACTGTAAGCTACCCAGCAGTATATAAAGTAGTGGAAATCAGCCGCACCTTTTCCAGCTGCAACATTAAAGTGATGCTTACACATTAATGCATCAATAATTATAATTCAATAATATAATATATACTGTATTATTCTGAAATGGGCCATTCTGCATAATGAGTACTTTTACTTTTGTTGCTTTAAGTACATTTTGATGCTAATACTTTTGTACTTTTACTTAAGTAACATTTTGAATGCAGGACTTTTACTTGTAACAGAGTATTTTTATACTGTGGTATTTCTACTTTTACTTAAGTAAAAGATCTGAGTACTTCTTCCACCACTGAATGAAGCACAAATCAACATAATGGAATTAGGTTACAAATGGAAACTAACACAAAAACTACATATCAAGTAGTCAAAGTCGTTTTTTCCCCTGAGTTCTGAGTACAATGGAATACAGCATTCTTCAAGTGTCTAGTTAAGGTTGGGAGTTGGGTTTAGGGTTAAAAGTCGGATTAGGTTTATTTTAGGGTGATATTGCTCGTTCACACTGCGAGCAACTTAGTTGCTGTGTTGCTCTGTTCTGACTGACTGTGGCGGCTGTGAGAGACTGAGAGACTGTAACGGCCTGCAGCTGCAAAGTTTTGACCAAGAAAAATAAAATGTGTATTTATACAAATCATGTACTTTCTGCTGCTTTGATACCAGCCGAAGCATTTGTGCATGCAGTTTCTTCTACATTTTTAAAAATAAGAAATAGGAATTAGCATAATGAGAACATAAAAGGTGTAGAAAATCTACTTCTTTTTGAGTGCGAACCATCTTTTTTTCTACTGAAGATATTCTACTAGGTTTTACGCGCCAAACAAAGCGAGAGTGAGAACGCTGACTCCTTCTACAGACTTTGGTATTTAGCCTTTCATCACGTTACATCGTTTTGCTGAGTCAGCAAAGCTTTAATCGACAGAAAAACTCAATAAAGCGTCAGAGCTTCCATCGACCCCAAAGATGGATCAACCGTTCTCCAACTGTTGTTTTTATTCCTGTCGACTCTCAAATAAAAGGTCTGAGAAGGTTTGAACGGCCGGAATCAACTTCTCCAGTTTTCACTTTTCCAGGCTGAATTATTTTTCATGAAACTAAATCACATCAGTAGGGAAACATGAAGCTTTATATGAAATTAATGGGAGAGTTAAGTTTAGTTCAGGGAAAAGACTTGAGTTTAGGGTTAAGATTAGAATTAGGACTATAGGTTTAGGCAGTGGTGGAAGAAGTACTCCGATCCTTTACTTAAGTAAAAGTACCAATACAGCAATGTAAAAATACTCCATTACAAGTAAAAGTCCTGCATGAAAAATTCTACTTAACTACAAATACATAAGTATTAGCAGCAAAATGTAGTTAAAGTATTAAAGTAAAAGTAGAGGTTTGGTCCCTCTGACTGATATTTTATTATATATGACATCATTAGATTATTAATACTGAAGCATCAGTGTGTAAGCAGCATGTTACTGTTGTAGCTGCTGGAGGTGGAGCTAGTTTGAACTACTTTATATACAGTTAGCTAGTTTAGTCCAGTGGTTCCCAACCTAGGGGTCGGGCCCCTCCAAAGGGTCACCAGATAAATCTGAGGGGTCATGAGATGATTAATGGGAGAGGAAAGAAGAAAAAACAAGTTCTGATACACAAATCTGTTTTCAGTTTTTGGACTTTTTCTATAATCTTTGATTTTTGCTGAAATATTGGATCATTTGAACATTTATTGAAATGAAACCATGTGAGGTTTAGAGGGAAAAATCACTATTTGGTGGAGCTGTTAACAACTCATAGACATCTGAAATGTGACCCGACTACACACTGCTTTTTGTAAGACGTCAAAAGCCAAAAAGGTTGGAAACCACTGGTTTCATCTTTAACAATGTGTTGTATTTTAAAAGCTTGTTATATTATCCATTGTGTCAAATCTCCATCTGAAAAGTAACTAAAGCTGTCAAATAAATGTAGTGGAGTAGAAAGTACAATATTTCCCTCTGAAATGTAGTGGAGTGGAAGTATAAAGTAGCATCAAATGGAAATACTCAAGTAAAGTACAAGTACCTCAAAACTGTACTTAAGTACAGTACTTGAGTAAATGTACTTAGTTACTTTCCACCACTGGGTTTAAATTAGTTTAAGGGTTAAGGGTCCTAGTGTGTGTGTGTTTGTTTTTGTGTGAGTGTGTGTGTGTATCAGTGTGTGTCTTAAGAGTGGTTCAAATGGTTATATATGTTTTGTATCCTCTTCTAAACTCCACATTCATAACAAACTGTGTTCGCCTATATGAGGGAAGAGAAATATAATCCTGAGGCAAAGAAAAACTGACAGAAAAAAAAGAAGTTATTTGAATAGTTGTGGAGCCTGCAGGGAAAACAGGTTTCTCTCCACGTTACATCAGTGATCCATCTGACCAATCATGGCTGCTACAGTCAGCTGCTCGCGCGCTCTCTCCACACTGCAGAAAATATCCATCTTAAAGCCATTTGGCCTCGTGATGACTCTTAAAGTCGATTTTTTTTTTTTTTAAATCTGCCAATAGGGTGATATATATATATATATATTTTCCCGATGTAAATCAACTTGAATCAGGATCATTTTCTGGAATCAGGCGAAATCTTGAGACTTATTTCCAGATACTGACACCTGTTTGAAGAAAATTCCCCCAAAAGATTAAACTGTATTGTAAAAACCTGCAATTATCTCGCCTAACTGGCTTTTTTTCATTTTATTTTGAGGAAAAACGCTATTTTACGACACATTACCAGGCTAAACGGCATGTTAGGACGGACACTTTTTGCAGCGTGCTGCGCTCCGTGCCAAAAGCGCCGGCGGTGCGCAGGCAGCCTCCAGATCCACAGTGGGATAGATGGGTATCAGCAGCATGTGATCAGCTGCCGGATCGATACGCTGCCTCCGAATCTGAGAGAGAAACCGAGCATGAGAGCCGGTGGAGAGGAACCGGCGCTCCTGCTGGACGGTGGACTAACCGGACTGACCTCGCATGTCATTTGGGGATGATGATGATGATGATGATGATGATGATGAGGGTGAATCCAGCTGATTTTTTCTGCGCAAACCGCCAACTTTCCCTCCTGCTCTTCTTCTTCTTCTTCTTCTTCTCCTTCTTCTTCTCTGTGTGTCTCTAAAGCGCAACAGCATGCAGAACTCCCCGACTGAAGACAAGATCCCTGTGAGTACAAAATTACTCTACACATCCATCCATCCATCCACACACACACACACACACACACACACCTCCACTGCTTTTCTTTGCCTTTTAAAAATGAAGAGTTTGGTTCCAAAATTAGATTTCCACCATTTGTAAAAAGTGGATATTTGCTGTTATTACACCATCATTCCAACGGTTTATGGTACTTTTTAAAGGATAGAAGGTAACCTAAGCTCGTGCTTGACAACGGATATTGAGATATTGAATAATGAACATTGACTAGAACTAATCTCCCAATTAATGTAACGAAAAAGCATATAGTGCAGTATTTTGACGGTATTTTGTCAAAATACTGCACTATATTGTGTATATCTTCAATTCGTGTTAAATGCTCCAATTCAAGTCTGTTATTCACTGACTTTTACCGTTAGAGCAAGGCACTGACACTGCAGGGTTGGGGGTTCAAATCCCTATTCAATTATAGCTTACAGAGGTTTTATTATAGAGGGTTTATTTTATTGGAGCCTATGAAGAGTTGAATGGTGAAGTGGCAAGAAGCGCAGTTAGAAATATATTTCTTTGAATATTTTTTTTCACAGTATTGATCTGATTAAAGCCTTGCTCAGCGATCTGACTGAAAAAAAAAAATAGCCTAATATTGAAAAAGTTGATTCTACTCAACAGAGTGTTAAAAGAAAATTACAAAAAGCGCGTGGTGCGGGTCCAGGTCCGGGTCCAGGTCCAGGTGTTGCTGATCAGTTCATTCGGTCATTGTTCTGTATGCTCTTTTTGAAACACCGTGTATTGCAGTTATGTGGATAAATTAACAACTTTTGTTTTAAAAGTGCTGGGATTACTTAGCCAAGGAGTTTAGGACACACACACACACACACACACACACACACACACACACACACCTTGAAAGAGAGAGAGAGAGAGAGAATACAGAATACAATATAATAGAATAGATATGCACATCATCTTTGACACCTCTTAAAGGACAAGTGCTTTGCTTTTTGCTTTATTTTATTTTATTTTATTTTGAGAAGCCTGTCCTGCTGATCAGTAAGAAAGCCTTCTCTCTGTTAAATAAAAAAATAAAAAAATCTCCCATCATGCCCGGTGCTGGAGTGGTTAAAGGTGAATCTGAATCCCACTCGAGCTTTCCCTCTTGTATCTTCCTATTTTCTCTCTCTCTCTCTCTCTCTCTCTCTCTCTCTCTCTCTCTCTCTCTCTCTCTCTCCTTTCCCTCTGTCTAAATAAAGACAGAAGCAGCTAGAGGTGAGCGGCTGCCCACTCTGCCTCACAAACTTCTCACCTTCTCACTCCAGTGTTTTGGAGAATCTGGCAAAGGCAAAAAAAAATGCATGTTCTGACAAAGTGATGAGAATAGAAACCATCAACTTAAAATACAATTTAACTCCAAACAGTTAGGATTACTGTTGCTGTTGCATTTTAAACATCAATATATCACTGTTAAATTAACTGATATCTTGGTGTACTGACTGTAAACCAGTGAGTCCATGTTGGAGCTGATCTCACTCCAGTAGTATTGTTAGTTCTAGTGTTTCTCCACATTAAGACTACATTTCCCATCAGCCCCGTTGTTTCCTGCCCCCCCTCCCTGAAGAGGATCAACATGTCAGAAGTGATTTCTCCATCTTCCTGTAATGGTTTATTGATGTAAAAGTGCTGGAGCCCCTTTAATGAGTAGAACAAGGCACTAACATTGTCTGGATTAGTGGTTACTCTTGCTATGTTGTGGCACTTTGGATAAAATCTTGAAAATTCATTTAAAACTTGTTGCTGTACTTCATGAGGCTTTCTTCAGACAGCAGGCAAATCTGATTTGTTTTTCAAATCTGATCTATAAAACTGACTGTCCATGTTGTAATTTAAAAGTGACCAGATCCCATTTGTGTTTTTAAACAGTATCATTCGCTGTCATCACAACCCTGGTTGTCATAGTAACATCGTACGCATGAGCATGCTGACTATGGTGGCATTCACACGTAGCATTTTTTGTGTGGAAAAGGCGCTGCCTTATGGAGGCCAATTTCCGCCAGTGTGATGAAAAAAAAAAAGATCCTGTAAGTCATTATAAAGAGAAACTTTCTCAAAATAATGACTTAGTATCTCAAAATAATGACTTAGTATCTCAAAATAATGACTTAGTATCTCAAAATAATGACTTGGTATCTCAAAATAATGACTTGGTATCTATAGAGTATCTTAGTATCTCAAAGATACTAACTCATTATCATTATCATTATCATTATCATTATCATTATCATCAAAATAATGACTTAGTATCTCAAAGATACTAACTCATTATTTTGAGAAAGTTTCTCATTATAATGACTTACAGGACCGTTTTTTTCATCACACTGGTGGAAATGGGCTTCCATACTGCCTAGACACTTCTTGTGGAGAAATAAAAAGCGAATCACGATAACGTTATCTGATGTTAGCTGAGCAGCTGCTAGCTCACTAACCAGCTGGTTAGCTCTTCTAGCAGACAAAACAGTGTTGACCAGATACTCCCAACACATCCAGAATGATCCACACTGCCTCTCTATGATCAGTGTTGTGGTAACAGAAACTCACTTATTTACAACAACCAATTTCTTCACTGGCACTTTCTCCATATTTGTTGTTGTTGTTGTTGTGGAAACCCCGCCTCTCCTTCATCATGATTGGCTGGCTGAGAAAAAAGCGGTTCACGTCACCCGGCGTTTTCCTGAAAAGTTGAACCTTTCTCAACTTTTGAAAGCGCTCCGCTCTCCGCCTTGTGGCCGCTCCGCTCTTACTTTAATGTTAAAAAAAGCAAAGGCAGTTTTGTCCAACAGCTCTGGCTGCTAGTATGAAGCTTGTACGTTGAAATTTGCTTATTCTGACTGTTTTTATTCTATATGTGCCTTCAAGTTTGGCCTGTACTGAGCACCATGTGATTCCATGTGGTTTTTTGCCACTCAGTCTCTAGAGAAAATATCTGACTCGTATCGGTGAAATAATCGGATTTGAGCTGCCTGTCTGATCGTTGATTTCTACTGTACGCCCCCTTTGCTTCCCTGTCGTCCCCTGCAGGTTGTGGGTTCGACTCCCAGCCCGCAGGGCAGCGGAGGAGGCCTCTTCTTCTCCGACGGCCGGCGGAAAGTGGACTACGTTCTGGTCTTCCACCAGCGGCGGCACAGCTCCATCCGGTCCCGCCTCAGCACCTCCGCCTCGCACGACCGGCTCTCCATCATCTCCAACGGCAACTTTCCTCTGCCGGTGGCCTCGGACCCGGCGGGAGGAGGAGGAGGAGGAGGAGGAGGAGGAGGAGGAGGAGGAGGAGGAGGAGGAGGGGACGGGGTGTTTGTGGGCGAGGTGTGTGTGGAGCTCGGAGGAGCGGAGGACGACACAGCGGAGCCGGCCGAGTGCGAGGTGCAGCTGATCAGACAGGAGTTCGAGGCCAACCTGGTGGAGGCCGGCCTGGAGATAGAGAGAGACAGAGAGGTGAGAGAGTGTGTGTGTGTGTGTGTGTGTGTGTGTGTGTGTGTGTGTGTGTGTGTGTGTGTGCGTGTGTGTGTGTGTATGATGTCAGAGGTTATGTGTGTTCGGAGGGAGAGACATTCCTCTCATCTCATCTTATGTGAGATTTGTTTTTGATTTGGCTTCCAAAGAAATTTCTGGTGATTTCTTCTTGATCTTTACTCTCCATTATAGTGATAAAAACTACCAGAACAAATTTGGATTCTCCTCCTCCTCTCTTCTCCACGTCTCTGTGTTTACAACTACAGCATCCACATATCCTGATTCCCCTTTTTGTCTCTCTCTTGAGCTACAGTTAGCTAGTAATCATATTTAAAGAGTAGGAAAACACATTGTTTTATCTCAACCTGGTACACAATTTTGGAAAGTGCGAAGAAAGTGTTGTGGGGAGTGAGAGTGAATGCCACTAGAAGAGGATGCAAGACTTTATCCCAAAAAACGTTGAAATGAAGTACAGGATTAATGCTGTTCACTGTGTAGAAGCCATGTAACCATGTTTACAGCTCAGAAAACGTGATTTAGTGCTGATTTGCTCTTGAGAGAGCTTGAGATTTCTTGAGATCTTGAGATTTCTGGCTTTCAAAACTCACTTTCTTTTTGTTTTAGAACAAAACTCCCCACTGATTGGAATAACAAAACAAAAATCTAATTCTCAAACCAAAACAGCAAATGCAAAAGCAGTATTACTACTCCAGTGTTTAGCATGGTGAGATATCATCTCTTCTGTTGGATCTCTGCTCTGATTAGCTAGCTTACTCCTCCATATTGTGAAAATGTGACTTTACTGTTTATGTCCATTACAGGCCACCGTAGCTCAAGTGAACAGGAAGGACTTGTGTAGGGGGAGAAAAGTTCTATCAATGTTGTTGTAATTCCTACTGATCAACAGTAGAGATCAATAATGGTCACAGATTATTTTTAACGGCCCTCTAATGGTGCCTAATCGTGCATAATCCTGTATCGCGATTTTAGTTTCTGTAATTAATAACCATTGACTAAAGGGATATCAGCTATGTAAAAACATTTCATTTAGATTTCCCAAAGCAGTTGAGATTATATATTGTTGCTAAAGGTGCAGTAAAAGTATTTTCTTCTGTAAAATAAAGACAAACAATCATGACTAATAATTGCGATCACAGTATCTACATAATCATAATCAAGATCATGATTTCAGCCTTTGCCTTGCTGCCTTTCTTGAGGTGTAACACTCGTAGTGCAGGCTGCAGTTTGCCTTTTGTAATTTTTTGTAGGGTAACCCTGGTAAACACTCTTTGACACAAGATCTGATGTAACTGCCTGCTGCTATTTAGGGTGAGCGCCTACATAGAGAGCTAAGTTGGATGCTGGAGGAAAGTGGTGGGAGAGAGTCGGTGTTGTCGGGGTTATCAGGTAGAAGCCGGGTGTCGTGAGGACAAACACTCATCTGTATTTCTCTAGTCAGCTTCTGCATCCTGCTGTTCTGCTGTCTTCAGTCATGTTGTTTCTGTTGGGATTTACACAATAACAGAAACAGCACATGGAAATGGATTTATCCTTTGAAATAACTAAATCAGAATTATAAAATCAGCTTTACAGGGAGTTATTAAAGCTCCACATGGTGTAAAGCAGGACTCCCCTTGCCTCTGTGGTGATAAAGGAGTTGGATGGTCTATCTAAACATGGTGAAAGTATCAAAACTAAATCCACACAATCCATATTAGTGCAGCGAGCCTCTAAACGAGCCGTTTGGACTTCCGTAACTTTGTGACGTCACAAAGGTTCGCTCATTAGCATTTTTGTAAGAAATAATAGACTAACAAAGTGTTTTTTTCAAAGCGGTTGAGCGGTTGTCGTTGTTTATTACCGGAGAGTTTTCCCTACCTGTAGCCGCCGGGCCGCGGCGTCTCACGTTTCACTCTGGAAACGGTTAGCCGATCGGAACGGAGGGGTCGTTAATATTAATGAGCCTTAAAGACACGGCGACAGAAACAGTCTGTATAAGTACGTTTTTCAAGCAAAATGAGGAAACTAACAGTTTTCCAAAGAGGCAAAATTGGCGATGCCCAAATTGCACCAGCATCAGTCATAAAAAAGGTAGAAGAATTTAAAGTGGCAAGGAGAACAGTCTGGAAAATAGTTACAACTTATGTCAAACATGGACAAAACTGCATCAGCAAAGAGAAACGGTGGAAAAGAGAAGGAGAGTGAACTGAGGTAGAGAGGTTTGTTTGTAATATCAATTCCCAGGAGAAATTTCCAGGAGACAAAAAAAACAATTTGGAGAGCTGCATTAAAGCTACAATCTGCAACCTTTGGCCCTGAGGGAGCAAAATGTATCATTAGCCCCACCCTCCTCCCCCTCAGTTGGTCAAGTCCCACCCCCAACAGCTGATGATGATGTCATCACTCCTGAGGCTGAGGTCACCGGCAGCGTAACGCCTCCACAGCCGATCTGACGCTGATGTTTCTGAACGTTCAGCTTCGCTCTTCTTTCTTTTCTTCCTGCTTTCCTCCGTTGTTGTTGTTGCTGTGACTTCCTGCTCTGCGGCCGCTAGCCTCACCCTGATAGACACAGCTGGCTCACCGCTGGCCCCGCCCACAGGAAGTGGTTTACACACCAAAACGTCCCGAAAATCATTGAAGAGCCAATTACAGGGAAACAGTTGGATTTAGGCCTGAACACAGAGACTGAAAATGTAGAATATCCTACTTATTTAGTATTTGTAATGTGAAAAAAGCTGCGTATTGCAGCTTTAAAGTGCGCTCCACTGTGAGGAAAATAGATTAGCAGAATATCACTGTTCTCTGGTGAAATCCTCATATCTCCAAAATGTCAACTCTTGAGGAACTAAGAAAATCAAACTCGGTATTAGCTTGACCACCAGGCATTTTTGAGTTTATGTCTTTGGTTTTGAAAAGGTTTCTTAAACTTTCACAACCAATACAAGACAATGTATTCCTTCAACTGAAATAAAAACATGAAAATCACCAAAACTGGAGTTAGAAGGTTTTCACCTGACAGCAATGAAATGAAAATCTCTCCTCCTGGACTTGGACTCAGTTTATCTCTTCACTGACTCTACTGGCTGTTTGGTGTTTCGGTGTCGGTGGTTTTCTCAGCCGGTCGACTTCGGCACAGCTGCTGTGTTGAACCCTTTGTGTCCGTTTACTAATTCTGCCTGGAATGGGTAATTTTGTCTTGACATGTACAAAACACATTACTGTGATCGTGCGTTACATAACAACCAATACTTAAGTGTGAGAGTGTGTAGTGCAGTTCCTGCTTCTTGTGTGTGTGTATATGTGTGTGTGTGTGTGTGTGTGTGTGTGTGTGTGTGTGTGTGTGTGTGTGTGCAGTAGGCGCTTGGCAGAACATGCTGTCTGTGGGCGCTCTACGTTCATGCAGTGGGTCTGCACAGTGTTTTACAAACAGCCATTGTAAAAGTCCCACTTGTTACTGTGTGAACTGCTGCTGCACTTTGGCTCCGTCTGCAGCAGCAGCATCAAGTGTTGCAACTAGCTGGTTGAGAGATGCTGGAGTTTAGTTGAACAACATACTGATTATTCTAATTTTGTTCTATGATATGAAGTTCAAGAAAGAATTGTCTGCAGTGGAAATGCAGGATAAACACGAGATGAATGTATTTATGAGTGAACATTTACATGTAGATGCATGGTGCGTGCTCACATTTCTATTTTGCTGAATGCATGGGCGTGTGTGTGTGTGTGTGTGTGTGTGTGTGTGTGTGTGTGGTGGCTGGCAGCCAGTTGGCAGTGTGTGCGGTCTGCAGGCTAGTATTAATCAGATTGTTGACAGTGCGGCCATGGAGCCTAAGCCTGGATGAGATTAGCTGACTGCCTGATCGGCCCGTATCTCATCTCATGGCTGGGCGGGCAGACACACTCTGCTGCCGGCCGCGCTTCAGGCCGACATCCACCGTCTGAACAAAGTGACGGGTCTCTTACAAAATGACTGACAAAACTAATTGTGGTCCTTCCATCAGTGTGCAGCGTCCTGCAGCTGAGAGGAGAACAGCGTCTGAATGAAACTGGAGGTTTGTCACACAATCGCTCAGACATCAAACAAGTCATCAAGTTCACCAGTTAGTTACACTTAAACCTGCAATAAGCGATATCAGACCTTATAACCGATCCTGAAGCTAATGTGTGCTATGTGGAGATTTCATTGAGACATAATGATGTAAACCAATATCCAGCTGTGTTGCTGTTTTCACCTCTTTCACCTCTTCATCTCTTTTTCACCTCTTTTTCCCGAACGAAGCTCCTCCCCCTCTTTCCAGCAGCTTTACAAAGTACTAGCTTGTCTCCTCCCTCACTGTTTAAAAGTGGACTCGATGAAACGAGCGAGTAAACTTGTTAAAGGATCAGTCTGGTGTTTTTTAATGCATTTCTCACCGTCAACAAATCCCATGAAAATAACAAAATCAGCAATGATTTTGTTTTGCTAACAAATCTCATCCATGTAGCCGGTGCCCAATGCAGCCATGTCCCAGCAGCCAGAGAACTCCCCTGTATTAAAAAACGATTAAAAACCCGTCACAGAGCCATGCTGCTGCTCTGCAGCATATTTCATGATCACCATGCACCGGGCCGGACCACTTTTTCCTCAAACAACTTAATAAGCCGGCTGTAAACACTTTGCGATCTCAGGAAAGTAGTTCCGTAGCACAGAAAATAGTATTAATGAAGAGTATTAGTAATGAAGAATTTATTCCCATTTGAATTTGATTTGGTAATAACTGCAACAGCCTGACTTTTCGTGGTAACAGTTAGGGATTTTTAAAATGTAAACTATGTCTTTGTGAGCTGTATTTAAAGGTTTTTAGCTTACAATTGGAGCCAATGACTTCCGGGTCATAAACGGTACGTGGGAAGTCAGAAAGTAACGGGAGTAGAGCAAACGCATTGTTGATTTTGTTATTTTCATAGGATTTGTTGACGGTAAGAAATGCATGAAAAAACACCAGCCTTACCCTTTAAACTAGTAAACTTGTTAACTTGTTAACTTGTTAACTTGTTAACTTGTTAACTTGTAAACTTGTTAAACTAGTAAACTTGCTACCTGTCTCTTCACTTGTTATTGTGGGACATGTGACCTTCAGCAGCAGAAAGATCTGTCAAAGTGAGACTAGTAACCGGTGAGACTTCTCCATAGGTACGGTTCGCTTATCTGTTTATCCACAGTGCTTTGCTAGGTTTGTCCTTCGTAGGCCTCTGTTCTGTAGAGGCTTTGCTGTGTGTTATTTACAACTTTGTTGCAGTTTCTGTCGCCCTCTAGTGGTCAGAAAATTTTGCTTATTGCAGCTTAATCTGTAATAAATGTATGTTGCTGCAAACTCGTTCCACTTAAGGATCCTGTGGCTGAAACATGTTGACTGATAAGACATGCTTATTATATTATAGCACAAATTTTTGTTTCAGCTTTGGGTAAAACTAGAAAAGAGTAAATTCCAGCAACACTTGCAGTACTGAGAAGAAATATTCATCAGTAAAACAGCATGCCTTCATCAGGGTTTGTTGTTTCTGCTTTGGGTCACTGACAAAATGTTTTCATCATGAAAATTTCACAGCAAGCTAGTAATCACAAAAGAGAAAGAAAAGAAAATACCATAAGATAGTATTCACACCCAAAAAACAGAAGCAAAAGAAAATACCTGCACACTGGAATGATGCATAAATGTTACTACAAACACACACTAAGGCAGTGTCTTTCCAGGATCCATTTAGAGTATTTTCTGCTCTCTCTCGTGATGATGTCATGCTGTAGTTCAACTTTACTGCCCGAATTACTACAGCAAGCTAGTAAAAAACGGGGCAAAACAACATTTGTTTTATCTTGGATAATCATCAGATCATTGTAATCCATGCCTAAATAGAATAAATCCAACACAAAGCAACATGTCTGCAGCAGAATGACGCAGCGGAAACAGATTTGAAACAAACTTCCAACAAACGCATCCAGCGAATAAAGTGATAACCTGGTTTAGGGTGATAAAATATGTGGCAATACATTTGAATGGAAACAGTACTTTCTGAAGGATTGTGTATAATCTAAGATCTATTTTAGATTTCTTTATCATATTAAGGTTGTCCCAAAAAACTCCTGACTGGGGCTTTATGTGTCCAACCTGTTTGACTGTAGAATAATTGTGTGCTGAAAAAAGAAAGTGTGGCTCAAAAGTCCAACTTGTTGACTGTGTCGGAGGATTATTGAGCTGACCTTCGATCTCTGAGGAACATCCTCTTACCCAACACTTTTAATTAAGTTAAAGGAAGACATTAATTCAAGGAGTGGAGTTGGGAGGTTTGCTGAGTTCGGTCTATGGGGGCTTGGGAAGCAGAAGGAGCAGAAGGAGCAGAAGGAGCAGAAGGATCTGGATTAAGAGTTTTTAATCTAAAGAGACTGATTCTCTCCTCGCAAATGATTTACCGGGCGTGGGAGCAGCGCTGCCCTCCGCACTACACACTACTGTTGTATAGGAGGTGTGACCAAGTCAACTTTGTTCGAGTCCCAAGTCAGTCTCAAGTCTTGAGGCACAAGTCTAAAGTCAAGTCCCAAGTCTAAGTGTACATTGCAAGTCAACTCCATGTCATTAATGTCAAGTCTCAAGTCTAAATGTAGAACAGCAAGTCAAGTCAGAACAAATCAAGAGTCCAGTATCAATTTAATATCTTAAAGAAAACTAAATATCTAGGACTTTTCAATGCAATATGGTTTTAATAGGATAAAAACTTGGTAAGAGCATCATGAGTTTGATTTCTATAATCAGTTTCAACTTCAATAAATTCAATCATTCCATACAAATTCAGAAAACAGAATTTAAATTCAGTCGTCTGCTGGAACAAATCTCATCACTTTCAATCTAAGTCATTTACACAAACACAAGATCTCAAGTCAAGACTTTAGAAACCTTTTCAAGTCATCAGAGTACAAGTCAGAGTCAAGTCCCAAGTCACCAGAACCCAAGTCAAGTCAAGTCTCAGGCTATTCAAACTGTGACTCAAGTCCAAGTCATGTGACTCAAGTCCACACCTCTGTGTATAGGGCTGCAATATTAATCACAAAAAAACAAAAATTGTTTCTGATGCTTTGGAGATGTGCAAACAAATCAAGTTGAATGTCAGAGTAAAGTTTTTTACTTTCAAACTGATGAAATCCAGACTGTTAGCATCTCCTCCCAGCCAGGACTGTTTATAAACCTTTTTTTGAGCCCTGAAAAAGCTTTTCTCCACATGCAATTTCATGCAACATCATGCAACAGCTGCTCAGTGACAAACACTAGAAGACTGCGGCCCCAGGTGTGAATTAGAGCTGAGCAATTAGTTGAAAAACTGTCTTTAAATTGCAAAGCTGACTGTGCTGCAGAAACATCTAAACAGGTTATGTCTCTTATTCAGGCCTAAAATCTTGTTTTTCTTAAAAGAAGTAAAAAAAAAATCGCAATACTGAAAAAAAAACCTGTCAAACAAATCCTCATCTCTCATATTCAGGCTTAAAATCTTCTAAAAATCCTCTAAAAAATAAATCAATCTTGTAATGGGGTTTCACATCCAATCTAGTTTCACTTGTTTCGAGAATTCTCTTGTGTCCATACCTTGAAATAAGGCAGAATGAAGCAGATTATTATCACTATTACACTAGTATTATACTAGTATCAGGACAAGGATACTTGATTCAAGGAAATTGTTAAGCATTGCAAATAATTGAGATTATTGCATCCCAGTGGCAGATTTTGTTGCTTGTTTTAAGAAAGCTAAGATCATAAGACTTGATGTGGACTAAATGAACTGTGAAGGTGGATATTTCCTCACAGTGTGGCATCTGTTCAGGTTCATCCCAACATCCGCCTGCCTGCAGGGCTGCAGGAGATCCTCAAATGTCATCCTGCACCCCACAAACACACACACACACACACACACACACACACCCACACACACCCCTCCACCCCCTTCTGTCCTCATCTTCCTCAACACTTCATCTTGCAGCCATCTTTTATCCTCTCTCTGTCTTTTCTGTCCCTTTGATCCACTCACTCACATCCTATACATCTCTCTCTCTCTCTCATTGCCCCTCCCTCTCTGTTGCATATTGGAGTTTTAGTCATACAAACATTTCTTGGAGGTAGAAATAATCTGATTGGTTGAGTTAAACCTCAGTGGGCGGAGCCAAAGAACCACAGTTTTTCTGGCTAAGTAACATTAGACTGAAGCTCGGTGAAAAAGACAAGAGGTAAGAGAGGAGGAAGCTAATATTATGAAGCCTAGCACTCTGCTGCTAACTGAAAAAATACAATCTATCCATACTAAGTTAGCTAGGTTAGCTAGTTAGCTAGCTGCTGACCTTCAACATCATGATGCCATGGTCAGGAATGAATGAATGAAAGCAGTCATTGCCATTTTTCATTTACATTTTGACCAGAGTTCCTTCTTTGCCGTTCAGTTTTACCAGTTAGCCAACTCAGAAAAAACTGTGGTTGTTTGGCTCCGCCCACTGAGCTTTAACTCAACCAGTCAGATTATTTCTGCAGCTCTGCCTCTGAGAAATGTGTGTACAACTAACGCTTCAATATGCCTCTCTATCTCTTTTCATTTTTTTGGCTCTTTCATTTTTTCTCCCCCTTTCACCCCCTTTCTCTCTCTCTCTCCCATTATCCACCCATCATACACCCCCCCCCACAACACACACACACACCCCACCCGATCCCCCTCTCATACTCTGTGCCGCCCCCCCCCCCCCCCCCCCCCCAACGCCCCCCGGCTGCGACCTAGTTCCCCCCCTACAGAGATGAAGAGCTAATTGGAACTCCCTCTACTAATTAACCTTCTCCGGGCCGAAAGGTATTTATATCCTCCGCTGTTTGATAGAGTGATAGACAGGAAGAGAGAGAGAGAGGGGAGGGAGGGGAGGGGGAGGAAGGGGAGAGAGAGAGAGAGACAGACAGACAGCATGAAGAACATTTTAATTTGTGTTTCCAATTTAAGTCAATTTATGTTTTATATATATTTCATATCATCTTTATTATAAAACCCAAAGTGAGTCTTTTATAGG
>NW_027283892.1:0-16475 GCF_046629955.1 Centroberyx affinis
GAGAGACGGATGGAGGAAAAGAAGGCTGAAGTTCAGACAGAGAAGGACAGAGCATGAGAGACCTTGGAGGAATTCTGGTTGACCTTCGCCTTGTGTGAATCAGTCTGGAGAGCAGCCGGCTGGTCTAGCCTGAGGCCACACACACACACACACACACACACACACACACACACACACACACACACAGAGAGAGAGAGAGAGCAAGATAGAGAGAGAGAGAGAGAGAGAGAGGGCTATCAAAGAACCCAGTGTGTCTCACAGACCAAAGGACACATTACATGTTTGCTGCATGACATTCCCCCAAAATGATTTGAGTGTGTGTGTGTGTGTGTGTGTGTGTGTGTGTGTGTGTGTGTGTGTGTGTGTGTGTGTGTGTGTGTATATGAGAGAGAGAGGGACCTCTTGGCCAGAACTTGAGTGCTTCTGTCAGCTTTAACTGTCTCCGAAAGCACACCACTGTTTCATTAAAGAAAGAGACAGAGAGAGGGAGAGATAGACACACATCTCCGCGTCTCTCTCTCTCTCTCTCCCTCTGCCTCTCAATGTTCTCTTTCTCTCTCTCTCTCTCTCTCTCTCCTCCTAACTGCTGTTTTGACAGGCATCACGGGGCGTGGCTAGCGGCCGGCGACAGAAATTTGTCTGTCGGTCGGTCTGTCTGTCAGTCTGTCTGTTTGTCACATTTTAGGCTGATAAATTGTTGGGGGGAGAGGGTCTGATGACGCCTTTACGCCTCGGGCTCACCCAAATTCTCCTTTCAGCATCTCTCTCTCTCTCCCTCTCTCCCTTTCCATCTCTCTCTCTCTCTCTCTCCCTCTCCCTCTCCTCACCTATTTTTCAATCTCTCCGACATGCATTAAAAGCAACTGAAGGGAAGAGCCACAATTTGAAAGATAAGACTTTTCATTTGAATATGAATACTAGTGGGGTTTTTATTTTTGCGTGTGTGCGTGTGTGTGTGTGTGTGTGTGTGTGTGTGTGTAGCAGGTACATTTTGGTGTGCTGGGAACGTTTTTTTTTTTTTTTTTTTTTTTTTTTACTCTAGTTTTTCCTTTTGTATCAGCCGGACATTTGCGGCCTATCAGGACAAGGCAAGCGGCAGCCCGGGCACGTTGTTGTCAGGCGAAGTGTTTTATTTTGGCACCATGCCTGTAATCTTTGTCTGCCTGGATGTCAGGACGATGATGGAAAGACATGACGGAACATAAAACATAAATACTACAGAAATAGCAGCAACCCCCCCCCCGCCCTCACCCCCCGCCCCTCCCCCAACCCAAAAACCACCACTGCCACCGAGAAGTAGAAGAAAATCAAGGGACACGTTAGGCAGCAATTTAGATAGGCAAGACATCCTGTTTGATGTTGTTTTGGCTCCATACACCTATTACTTCAGATATGGAAGGACACAATGACACAATATGCACACTCTCCGCTTTAATTTGAGGGTATTTATGGCAATATTGAATGAACAGGTAAAGGACCTAATCTTCATTTTGTGCATACAGTAGTAACTTCGTTTTTAGGGCGCTAAAAGCATCAGGAAAGAGTTAAGATACACTGAAGAAGGCTTCTGACGCCCTGCCGGACCCGCCGCTGGGTCCATCAAACCCGCAGAACTTTATTTTAAATTCTAATCGAGATAATAAGTTTTCCAAAGACACCAAATGTGTCATGCTGAATTACAGGGAAATGTTTATAAAATGATGCACAAACATCTAGATTTCTTCCATTTGATGTAATGGTGCAGCCATAAAAACATGGCGTCTTGTATTTTAATGTTTTATTCAATATAAGCAGCTAGAGCTTCAAGAAAGAGTTGGAACGAGCAGATTTTTCTAACTTTGAAGTAGGGCTGGGCGATATGGACAAAATCAGATATCACAATATTTATCTAATACCTCAATATCGATATTGCGACAATATTGTAGGGATGACTATTGGTGCTTTCACAAAATATTTACACAATGAGATTTTTGATAAATAATCATCAGTAATGTGGATATAATGACTAAGTGGGTAAAGGCAAATAATAGAACAGCTAGAACAGTCTGGTAAGTTCAGAAAATGACATCACTTTACTGTAATGCAGCCTTTAAAACCAGGAAAAGACACTTATGCCATATCACGATATTACGATATCCAAAATCTAAGACGATATCTAATATCTAGTCTCATATCACAATATCAATATAATAGCGATATATTGCCCAGCCCTACTTTGCTACTTAAGGGGAAATTTAAGGGTAAAGTCAGGGTACAAGGGGTTAAAAGATAAGATAAGATAAGATAAGATAGCACTTTATTGATCCCCTTGGGGAAATTCAGGTGCCACAGCAGCAATTGGCAGACAATGCCAAGGAAAAGTCAAGCATACTTCAAGTACAAGTCAAGTGCAAACATTTGTGCATTAGTCAGGGGCGGACATAGGGATTTGGGGCCCTCGGGCAAAGACAAGGACGGGCCCCCTGAATCCTGACCATTCCCCCCTTTCACTCCATCCTTTCTATACATTACCTGTTGAGGCTGAGCTTAGAGGCAGTGCTCATATTCCTATCAGCCATACTTATATCCATTCTATTCTTGTCTTTTGCCTAAGTTTGAGACCGCCTCTGGTATTTCTTAGCCTGGTAAGACCATCCTGATCACGTGACCTCACATTCTGCTTCGCTCCACAGATCAGTCTGGACTTCTAGCCCGCCCACATCGATTTCAGTGGGCGGGAGTACTGACCTTGACAGACAAACTCCTTCAGCCAATCAGCGTAAGAAAACATGTGACGCCATCATGGTGTGCTGTTCAGCGGACACACGGGATAAACACGATAACGTTAGCCAGGATTAAACAAGCTATGTCTTCTACACTAGTGAACGATTTTTGCCGTCTTTGCAAAGAGAACAGTTAAATAAAAGGCACTTTGTGTAACATCAAAAAAAATAATGCTAATGTTGCTTCGGGAGACGCCATTACTGTTTTGCTAGCGGCAGCCTGTATTTCACGTCATCAACTACGATGCGGTCCCTGATTGGCCCGATTACGTCATCAACTACGACGCGGTCCCTGATTGGCCCGATTACGTCATCAACTACGACGCAGTCCCTGATTGGCCCGGTTACGTCATCAGTTACGACGCAGTCCCTGATTGGCCCAGTTACGTCATCAACTACGACGCAGTCCCTGATTGGCCCGGTCACATCGTAATTTCAGGAAATCGATGTGGGGCGGCTAGAAGTCCAGACTTGATCCGTGGAGCGAAACAGAATGTGAGGTCACGTGATCATGGATGGTCTTACCAGGCTAGGTATTTCTTCTTCCCCCTCTTGTTTTGTGTGCGGACCTCTCTCTCTCTTTTTTTTTTTTACTTTTTCGCAATTTTCATTGGGTTTCCCCGCACGGGTTTCTTCTTCTTTCGGTTTGTGTGCATTTTTTTTTTTAAATCGATCAAGGCTTTTTGAATGGCTTTCCAGGGACCCCCGGGGTGGTGGAACTCATGTCCACCCATGAAGCACCGACTGGAAATAAAACACAACTCCCCCCCCCCCCCCCTTCACCTCTCCATTAGAGCCCAAAAGGTGTTGGGGGGGGGGGGCTTCTGTCTGTGTTCCCCGCACTGCGAGATGTGCCTCTGCTGATTAATTGCCGTCTGATCGCTGCTGTTGCCGCTCCCCCCGCTAATTTATCTCTCCCTGGGTTTTTTTTTTTAGCGGGGGCCCAGCGGCGGGCCCGGGCGTTGAGGGTTTCTGGCGGTAATTGTGCGGTATTTGTTGCTAATAGGATAATAATTGGAGCAGGTGCAGATAGCTGGGTGGTTATCGTGGGCCCCGGAGAGGAGAGATGGGGCTTGGCGCGGCTCCAGGGGACGCCCGCTGCTCTCCGCGGCGACGCAGGGACGTAAAAACACACTTTAAACACCAGAGTGCCGCAGAGGGAGGGCAATCATTATCCTCGTCCTTCCCCCCCCCCCCCCCCCCTTTCCAGCACTCTCTCTCTCTCTCTCTCTGAAAATCTCACACTCTTTTCCAAAATTCATCTATCTGCTTCAACAATTTTCCCTCTACTTTACGTTTCATCTCTGCTTCCTCCTTTCTCGTTTTCTTTCTGAACGTTTTTGTTTGCTCTGCAGTGTTTGAACTCGCTCAGGTTCAAACTCCATCACAGCCTGATATGGGCCTTCCTGACCCATAATGCAACGCTCCCCTCACCTCCACCGTAATGTAATCCGACCCAACACTTCCCTCACATACCCTTAGGGAGGGGTTGACCCCCAAATAGATGCGATGGAGTCCTAGTTGTTGTTTGTTGTGATGTAGTATGGAGCTGGATATCTATATACTGTATATCTATCTATATGAAGGTGGAGTTATAACTACTGCACAGTGAAACCTCTGGAAGCAGTTATTCTGTTTCTCGCATTGCGCTAAACCTCCAGGGAATCAAATAACAGTGAAATGTAACTGTTCCTTCTTCTTCTGGGGAACCCTGGAACCCCCCTGAAGGACCCCTGGAAGTCCTCGGACCCCAGTTTGAGCCTCAACATACACAACTGGTTAACTTGTACAAGACCTGTATTCCACATAGGTGACCCCGCTAACAGAGCAGCATTGGCGAAAACCGCAATGGAAAAGCAGTGGTGGAGGAAGTACTGAGATCTTTTACTTCAGTAAAAGTAGAAATCCCACAGTATAAAAATACTCTGTTACAAGTAAAAGTCCTGCATTCAATATGTTACTTAAGTAAAAGTACAAAAGTATTAGCATCGAAATGTACTTAAAGCAACAAAAGTAAAAGTAGTAATTATGCAGAATGGCCCATTTCAGAATAATACAGTATATATTATATTATTGAATTATAATTATTGATGCATTAATGTGTAGGCATCACTTTAATGTTGCAGCTGGAAAAGGTGGGGCTGATTTCCACTACTTTATATACTGCTGGGTAGTTTACAGTAATCTATAATAATACATCACAATTTATTCGTTGCTTATATTTTGTATTAATAATCTGAATCTGCAAAGTAACTAGTAACTTAAGTTATCAAATAAAGGTAGTGGAGTAAAAAGTACAATATTTCCCTCTGAAATGTAGTGGAGTAGAAGTATAAAGTAGCATAAAATGAAAAGTACAAGTACCTCAAAATTGTACTTAAGTACAGTATTCTATATTTGTGTATATAATGTGTGTATAATGTAATGTGTAATATCTCATGTATATAATGTAACCTGTTACACCAACAACTCATATTTATTCCAGCATCTTTGCACTCTGCACCATTGCACTAGTGTTGTTTATGTTGTACATAGTAGTTAGATGTTTAGGTTTACCTCTGTTCATCTTGTTGTCCTTGTTTTTAGCTGTATTTATTTATTCTGTGTAAGTACATTGAGAGCAACGAGAAACCGGAGTCAAATTCCTTGTATGTGTACATGTGGCCAATAAAGCTGATTCTGATTCTGGTATTCGAGTAAATGTACGGTATCGGACACCTGTTATTCAAATTATTTACCGTAGTATTGCCCCCCTTTTGAGGCCCCCCCCGGGGTGTAAAATCACTGTGTAATACGTGACCTCTGTGAAAAAGCAGAGAGGAATGAGACTTTGTCTAATTTTCAACATGGCGGGGAGCGAGGAAAAAAAAGAAAAACTCCATGTGTGAAAGTGCTGAGTAACAGCTACGATGAAAGCAGGAAAAAAACGTCTTCCTCGCACTTCCAGCGGGCTAAGGTCACGTTTTCAAAGAGCGAGCCGCCGCCGCCGCCGCCGCCGCCACCGCCGTACCCGGGCAGCAACAATATTGTCGTGATCCTACCAAACCCCCCCCCCCCCCCCTTTTCCCTATGAGACTCCTCAGCCCTCTGAATATGGCGGATGATATTAATACTAATCGTAATATAGCCGGGCGATAGATATAGGGCTCTGCCGCTTTGAACTGTAAATGGGGCTGTGTTTGGTGGGGGGTGGGGGGGGAAGAGAGGCGATTAAGCGCCGCGCAGACGGTATAAGACGGTAAATCTGGGGAGGCAGAGAGTGGCGTTCCGGGCCCCCCTCCCCCCTCCACCCCCCCCCCCCCCACACCCCATCATAAACAAATAATCCAAGCTGCTTCTTCTGCTTCTTGAAACCTCCCTTGCCATCTCAAATCAGTTTGGATTAGGACAGAATAGGGGGGATGTTCCCTTTAATGTCACACACACACACACACACACACACACACACAGAAACAGAGAGAGGCAGCGAGAGACCTGCATCTTCCTCTTGTCCTCTCTGCCCCCCCCCCCCCACCCCACCACACACACACACACACACGATGCGCCGTGTTTAGCCCCGCTTAGCCAAATGAGCTCCTCATAAATGCAGCGCTGAGCCCCCCCCCCCGTCTGCCGAGGAGTCGAGTTATAATTGGAGGGCTTTCTCCTTCTTCGCCTCGGAGAGAGAGGGGGGGGGGTATTAATGAAGGGGTGGGGTGGAAGGTGTGTGTCGAGGGTGGAGTGTGTGTGTGTGTGCGTGCGTGTGTGTGTGTGTGTGTGCGGGGATGATGTCGACGTGTGCGAGAGGGATGAGGTGTGAATGTGTGTGCAAGGTGGAGCCGGTGAGTAAGTGGGTGAGCGCGAGTGTGTGTGTGAAGGGTGGAGTGTGTGTGTGTGTGTGTGTGTGTGTGTGTGTGTGCAGGGGTGAGGTATGTATGTGGAGGGTGTGTGTGTGTGTGTGAGAAAGAGAGAGAGTGTATGTATGAGTATAAAGTGTATACATGCATGAGTATCCATAATGTGAGCATCCTTGTAATGTACAGTATACGTCTCTGTGTGTGTGTGTGTGTGTTCGGGGGGGTTGTTGTTCGGTCTCTACCTGTGCACACACACACACACCCCCCCCCCCCCCCTCCATCTCTCAGTTCATATGGAAATGGAGCGCCGCGTCTCCATTGAACGCCGCGACGGCACTCGTTTTTTTAATGAACCCGCCGTTATCTCTCGTTCCCTCCATTCTCTCTCTCTCTCTCTCCATCCCTCCCGCACACACACACACGCACACACTCTCGTTTAATCCCGCTCGCTACCTCTCAGGAAGCTGTTTTTTGTGCTCCAATAATAGGGAAAATCTATATGTTTGTAGATACCGGCTCATTTTGTTTGGAGCGTGCGCGACTTAAACACCTTCAAATCCTTCGTTTTTTTGGATTTCTCCTCATCTGTCGTTATTGCTTTCCGCAAGACTCTGAGAAAGAGCGAGAGAGAGAGAGAGAGAGAAGGAAGGAATAGGCTACAGTAGATAGGGAGTGGAAAAAACGCTAAAAGAAAAAGTGAGAGAAGAAGACAGAGAGGGAAAAATAAAGAGTCAAGCAGCCACCTCGTTTGTCCACTCAGGAGTTTTGGTGTGTGTGTGTGTGTGTGTGTGTGTGTGTGTGTGTGTGTGTGTGTGTGTGTGTGTGTGTGCGCAAAAAGTGTGAAGGCATTCATTTGAACTGCCGTTGGCACGGTCGATAACGAGATCAGAGAGATCGTGCGCACACACACACACACGCACGCACACACACACACACACACATACACACAGAGTAAAGAAAGGTCCACCCTATTTATGTCAGCCCTTATCACCTAATTGGCTGACAGAGTTTGAACTCTGACACAACACGGTGATGCATTAGAAACTGATGTGTGTGTGTGTGTGTGTGTGACCCAAGGTGTTGAGGAGCTGTGAAGACTTATCACAGCTCTGTGGTGGTTGACGGGTGGGTAGTTGTTGATAAGCCTGTGTACTGTACAGCTCCACTGACAGATGTTATGATGGATAGACTTGTATACCATGCACACTGTGTATGTACACTGACAGCCAGTGAGGAGAGTTAGAGCACACTGACAGAAAAACACATTCAGAGAGAGAGAAACTGTGGCAAGACGGCGACAAAATGACACCAAAACATGTCTGCCTGCCTTTGTGAAACGATACAAGAGCAATAAGAGGGAGTGCCAAAAATATGCACATCTATATCGGACTAAATCGTGGAGCTGCAATAGAGAAGAGAGTCCCATCCCATCATTTTTCCATTCTATATTTTATCCAAAGCCCACTGCATCACCCCAGAGTGTCAGCAATTTTTTTTATTTTTATTTTTTTATAATTTTTTTTATTGATTTTTAAATTTAACAAACATACACACCTCTCAACATAAACAACAGAAAAACATACAAAACTGAAAAATCCCACCCCAAACAAACAGAGGCTGCAATATGTAAAAGTTAAATTGAAAGGAAAAACAAGTACAAAAAAAAAAAATTATAATAATAAAAAATTATAATAAATATACATAAATTGTACAGGAATATGATAGGAAACAAGTAAATAGCACATACAGATGGAGCAATCAGCCATCGCCTTCCAGGGACAAACAAGTAGGTCAAAGTCTTTCCAGAGTCTCCAGAATTTGTCCGATTTATGGTTGAGATCATGAGTCAATTTCTCCAGAGGGAGAAGGGCCGATATCTGTGATATCCACATGCCGACTGTAGGGACCTGCGGTGTGGACCGACGCAGCAAGATACACTTTTTAGCCAAAAATAAAAGAATTATTAACAGAGATTTGGTGTCTGTATCAAAAAGATTATCCGGAGTAAAGTGTCTGCAAGTTTAACCTTGGTTCCATGTCACATTTTTAAGGCCTTTTCTAATGCCACTGAGAATGAAATAAACATGGAAAGGATGAATTGTAGAGCTTCTCAGACAAACAACACCCAAGAAACCACAACATTTTAAAGACCTGTAAAATTTAATTTAATGTAAAATGCTATATTTAACTGGATTCTGTACCTTTTATATGATCGTATGACCAGATGTAAGACATTTGAAGACCTTTTCATGACCAGCAAGCGCACTGCACCGATACCATTAATCATATTTCCTCACATATTGTTGCCCTGAGGTTGCCTGTGGGAGTCTGGGAGTCATTCCTAACTAAGCTTTCTGGATCGTTCTAGAGCTTTATGGATCCAGGTGGATTGAGCAGATTGGAGATCAGAAAAGGCTATTAAAGAAGATGGAGAGAGAGGGAGGGAGGAGTGGAGGGTAGGAGAGAAGAGTAGCAGTGGGGGGTAAAGAAGATTTATATCCATCTTCATGGATGATGGAGGGCTAAGTGTAGGTGATCTAAGTTAAGTGTTCCCAGGTACAGTGTAGCTATGCTAATACAGGCAGAGATAGAGATGAGGTTTAACTTTACTGTGGGCTTCAGCATACACTTCTGATTCTTGGAATGGTCATTTTTGCTTGACTCATTACAGAATATTACAGAATATATCTGTAATATTTAACCTCTTATTGAACCTATACCAGTTTCTCCCAGCTGTGCAAACAGGGGTCTTCCTGTTTAGATAGTTCTTTATTGTTCTGTGAAGGGTTACAAATGAATTATTTTATAGCTACCAATGGATCACCCCTAATTCTACTCTCCTAAACAAATTGGCACATGGGAATGCAACTTTGCCAACAAATAAGAGTGATGGTTTTATCCAGATAATTCCAATTTCATTTTGCCAATTTGCCTTTCTTGAAAGTATCAACCCTGTCAATTAAATTCCTTGGTAGCCAGGACACAGGAGATACAGCTGCTTAGCACTTGGACTGATATAGACTGTAAGACAATACAGAAACCAGAGACAAATGGACAGGAGCTGAGGTAGCGGGGAATCGTTTTAGAATTGTTACGGGACAGAGAAATGATTCCGCATTTGTCAATTAGGGTACACAGCCTGAGTGACATAAGCTGCATCCCCGACTCCTTCAGGGAACTTGGGCTATAGTCATTACCTAATACTTCCGTCCAGTCATTCAGGGGACAAAACATACTCGTTATACAGAGTATGGGCTTTGATGTGTACAAAGGTCTTCACTCCTTTGTAACTGAGAAATAAGTTGTGTGAAGGACAGCCCAGAATCCAGAGATAGACAGGTTATGGGGTGGGGATGGGCAGCTAGGGGCTTCACGTCCTAATATCGTCCAGATAGGGAATCCTAGCCTAATGTAGACTCATGTAGGGCAGAAGAGAGTCCAGAGATAGCAGGTTTTATTGAGCTTGACAGACTAGGTTGGCAATGGGTGTCTAGGGACTTCTGCGCTTAGCATCGGAGATAGGGGTGGCCTTCACTCGGCTTAGCACGTGAGAAATCCTAGCCTCATGTAGGACAGGACAGAATCCAGAAACCGACAAGGGCTGAGGTGGCGATGGGCGGCTAGGGGCTTCAGTGCATCAGTATCTGAGAGATAGAGGAGGACCTCACTGCTTAGTAGCGGGTAAATCCTGCTCTAAGGACACTCACCATGAAGACAGTTTAGGTCCTTAAAGCTGCGCTAGGCAAGATTTTAATGCAGAAATACACCAGTCTTGTCAGCCTAAATCATGAAGTAAGGCTGGAATAGGGTAGAGCATCCCGTCTCCCCTAATTGTGACCCCACAGATGTTTCTATATTTGCCCAAGGTAATTTGTAGTCACTGGCAGGAAATGTTCTCAGAAAACAAATTAAAACTTAAAAGCAAAATACATTGGCTGAACTTTTTCACCACCTGCACCACCTGAGTTCTGAAGTCTTCAAACAGCTATCAAGTCAAACAGCTGCTCCACCGCTATTTAGGGCTGCTGTGCGCGAAGCTTCCAGTGCAGCTTTAAAGGGTATTATACAGCAGGTTAGTTCCAGACCGATCATCTGATTGGTCAATACAACATTCCCGCCCTGCTTTATGAGGCTGCCAAACACACCTACAGTAGCCATGCTTTGTGGATTGTCTGCTCAACTCAAGGATAACACAAAAATGTCCTGGACTTGTTTCCATCGTGGTTGTTTTTGGTGCTTACTGCCCAGTCTCGGAACCCATCGTCTATCGGTCTGACGACGATTATACTCTGGGGGCGATGGCCCATATTTCAGGGTTTCTGGTGTAGCCAACGGACATCCGGGCCAAGACTTCCTCTTCCATGCACCGGTCGTTGTTTACAGTCCGATTAGCAACTTGAGACACGAGAATGGAGTTGGAGTTGGAGTAGAGATTAGCCAAAATGTCGTCTGGACCTAAAAAACTTGTGAAACAATCCAGTCGTAGACGTCGTCTCTCAACTCCAACTCCATTCTCGCGTCTCAAGTTGCTAATCGGACTGTAAACAATGACCGGCGCACGGAAGAGGAAGTCTTGGCCCGGATGTCCGCTGGAAACCCCGAAATATTGGCCGTCACCCCCAGAGTCTAATCGTCGTCAGACCGATAGACGATCGGTTCCGAGAATGCTTGCTGCCTACTCAAGGTGATGGCAGGCATCAAACCCAAGACGTACAAGTCGAGTCAAATCGTTATTAAAAGTCACACAGATCACTCTTCCTGAAAGCACCATTCCCAGTCGATTAATAGAAACATCCCAGTCCCTTACATAGGTTTGCTTTCCAGCAGTTCTAGAACACTGGTTGACCACCTGCAGATTTGGATCGTAAATTGGACAGACTTGGCAGCTACAGACAACATTTTCATGCATTTGGCGTGTGGCTAATGATAGTCTCTGTGTCATTACTTGTATTGTATTGGAGGGAAATGGCGTATTATTTTTTTCCCCTCACCCCTATCCACCCTCCGGCCTTCACCCTGCAGCGAAAACATACGAACACGCAGCAGCATCCTGGAGAAATTGTTCTGAGGTAATCTGAGGGAGACAAAGGATATTGTGAATGATTAACTGTGGAGAGGTAACGCACACACACACACACACACACACACACACACACACACTAGGGAGCATTCAGGAAAAACACAGATCAACAAAGTCGAACACAACAGCTTTTTATTTGAAGTGTGATCAGTCAGTCACCTCCATCACAGAGACAGAGGAAGAGGATGAGAAAGAGAGAGAGAGAAGAAACAGAGGACCTAGAGCTGACTGTGTGTGTGTGTGTGAGAGAGAGAGAGAGAGAGAGAGAGAGAGCCACAAGGTCACGTTCATTATGCCAAGCTGCTAAAGAGAGAGCGATGCCCTGAAAGGAGGCTGACCCCCAACCAGAGGAGAGAGGGAGAGAGAGCTGCCTACAGAAAAGCGGACTGTATGGAGGAGAAAAAAAAAAAAAAAAAAGGGGACAGAAAAGACGACAAAACGAAACACGACAAACGGAAGAAAGAAACATTCTCTCCCGCAATTTGTCTCTCATCGACGTTCATAATAAGGTCTCGGCTGCCTTTTGTTGATTTCCCCGTGCCCTCTCTCTCTCTCTCTCTCTCTCTCTCTCTCTCTCTCTCTCTCTCTCTCTGTTTTCAGCGCTAATTTGATTTCGGGAATCGTGGGTTTTTGTCTCGTCGTCGCGTTGACTGACAGTTGCCTTCGCCTTAATGAATGCCGCGCGACAAAAAAAAAAAAAAAAAAAAGATTCCGCTGGATAATGCTGCTCTCTCTCTCTCTCTCTCTCTTGCTCTCTCCTCTCTCTCGTATCAAGCTCCAATAATTAATTCACACACGTATCTGCAACATTAGTTCCAGAGGAGATAATTAAGAAAATGATTTTGGTATTGTTCGCCGGCATCTATCGAGGCAACGCCGCTATCTGTTTTTTTTTTTTTTTTTTTTTTTTTTTTTAAGAAAAGCTAGTTGTCACCATTACCGTATCTTTAAAGGGCAGTGATTTTGTGTTTGGTAATTGCATGACTGATTTGAAGCAATGCTATTAATTGAGCGTAGTGAGTGCGCATTTATCGCCGTTTCATTTTCATCAAGCACGTGTGCGTATGTATGTGTGTGTGTCTGTGAGAGAGAGATAGAGTATGCGTCTGTGTGTGTGTGTGTGTGTATGTGTGTGTTTAAACAAATAAACTATCTCTGCGTCACATTCATTATCATCATAAGTCATTTCTTTTCGCGCTATCTGGCAGCAAACATTTGGGCGCTCGGGGCTTTGTTAGCGCCAACACCATTCGGTCAGAGTGTTGCCGGGTTTTTCATTGTGTCTGTATCTTGTTCATCATGCTAACGTCAACTGCTAACATTGCAGGCAACTTTTTTATCAAAAAAAAAGTGGGCCACTAGGCCAGATATCAATTTGAACAGTTCGAAGGGTGGATATGTTTTTATTTTTTCTTGTTTTTTTCTATTTTTTTTTAATCTTGTGGCACAATTTTAAGTAAATTTAAACATTAGCGTTTTTGTAAACATCAATACATCATTGTCAAATTTCCTGTGTGATACGGGAGCGTATCTATGTTCCCAGGGTCCTATGTTCCCAGGGTCCTATGTTCCCAAGGTCCTATGTTCCCAGGGTCCTATGTTCCCAGGGTCTTATGTTCCCAAGGTCCTATGTTCCCAGGTTCTTAAATTCCCCAATTCAGTATTCTGTTAATACACATTAACCCTCCTATTGTGTTCGGGTCAAATTTGACCTGTTTCAAGTTAAAATATTTCATAAATATTATCCAGTTTTTTTTATTGGAACAAGGCTTCAAAACAGCTATATAAACACAACAAAACCAATGGTTATCATTTTATTTGATTTTGAAGGTCCCTAACCCTAATCCTAACCCAACACTAGAACTGGGGAACATAGGACCCTGGGAACATAGGAATGACTCCTGTGATACCTGACAAATGAGACCATGGTGGAGATGATTGGTAACCTCTCTCTCAAGCCAGTGGTGTTGTTAGTGCTAGTGTTTCTCAAAACTAACACCACATTTCCCATAAACTCTGTTGCTTCCTGCCCCCCCCCCCTCCACCTCCCTTGCCTCGCCCTGGATGTGTTTGCTTTCTCTTTGTCTTCACTGAAGAGGATCGACATGTTGGAAATTATTTTTTACATCTGCCTTTCCCTCCTTCCACCCTCTTCCCATTAGAAACTCTGAAAGCTTTAGCTCTGTTTGCTCTGGAAGAACAGCGTCCTCTTCCTGTTTTGTGCCATAAAGCAATCCAGCAGATTTCCCGCCAAATCTTATCTCACAACGGAAAATGCCGTCACAGGTAGAGCTTGTTTGTTGTGATTATACCAATGTCTGAAAAATTGATTTTGAAGTGATTTATTGCTGTTAAAATGATACACACAGCACCTTTAAAATCTCTTTCTGCAAACAAACCACTGTTTGCTCTTGATGTTTGCGCTGATGCCAAGCAGTATGTTTTGGGCCTTTACTGTAAAACTGAAGATAAATCCTGGTGTCAATTTGAAATTCATTCAGCTGTATCAAGTACTTTACTTGAAAAGTCAAGATCAAGATTTCAGTTTTGCCAAAATTTACAATTTGACTGGAACCAGAAACCCTGAATCGCTCATTTTTGTTTTCACTTTTATTTGCCTGCCATTTTGAATTGGACTCATTGGTCTGGTGTGGCTAACTTTAGGGCAGTGATTTTCAACCTTTTTCATATCAAGGACCCTAATTTAGTCCACATTAGAGCCACGGACCCCCATTTGATGAGATTTTGTCTCTCTGACCCAAATCTGAGAATATTTTTATTGTTAGATATGATTTTGTCCAGAATTCCATGACTATCTGTATTGTATAGAGAGATAACAGAGAAACTATGATCAAAACAGTCATTCTTCTACATTCTCTAATCGTGTTAACTTCTTGTAAATGAAATAATGATGATGTTTAACAATTCATCAGTTTGCTGGGGACCCCCTGGAACCCCCCTCAAGGACCCCTGGTGGTCCCCGGACGCCACGTTGAGAACCGCTGCTTTAGGGCACCAGGCTCACCCCGATCTCATTTCATCCCACAGCCTTGATCGCTCCAGATCATTCACAGTGTGTAAGATTTGCCTTCCTCGTGTGGCTATACGTGTAAAAAAGAAAAGGCCAAGGCCACTAATTTAGAGCCGGTCGGAGCGTTCAATGCCTTCATGATGGAAACGAGAAGTTCTTGTCTCTTGAATCGCAAGAGCTCAAACGGTTACCTGCGTGATTACCAGGTGAATACAACCGGAACTGAATATGAATATGAAGCTCTATTATACAGTTTGACCTCCCAGGTGCAAATACATATAATGTTAATGAGGTTTGACCTGGCAATTGTAACTATTCCTGTTCACATGATTAAAAAACATTTCCTGGGGCAGTGGAGTTTCTGTATGTCCGATGGGAAGACAGGTATTTGTTGAAGTTCAAAGTGCGAGTTTCTGAATGTGTGTATTCACATAAGCATGCTGTATGTGCGCGTGCATTTCCTAACACCTTCAATACATGTGTGCGTCCGGATATTCATTCATGCATATAAGCGTGTGTGTGTGTGTGTGTGAGAGCAGGTGTGTGTTATATTTAGTAGTCGGTGCGTTCCTTTGCTCTGACGTCAGTCAACAAGACGATTGACCAAACCCTGATAACTAATGGCCTGTCAGTCACAGAGCCAAACCCCTCCCTCTTAGGCAATAACCACCCCCTTCATCAACACCACCTGCCTGACTGTGTGTGAATGTGGCGCATAACTATATATGTGTACAAGTCCACGTACTTAAGTTGGTGTGTGTGTGCTCAGGTATGTCTGCAAGTGTATTTTCGTGTCTGTACAGTGTGTGTGTGCGCATGAATGTGTGCAAGTGAACATGCTTGTGTGTGTGAGTGTGGATTCCCATGCTAATGACTGACTTCTTGTGTAAACTCCAGTCTCTCTGTTGTACAGCAGGGGTCAGATGTGCAGGGCCAATAGGCCAGTGGAGTGGTGCATTTCGCCAAGCCCGCTCTATACAGTTTAAATTCATTTGCACTGTTTTTTCCGAGTCATTCCTATTTTCCCAAGGTCCTATGTTACCAGGGTCCTATGTTCCTCAGTTCTACATACAGTATGTGCTCTCCAATGGTCCTATGTTCCCAGGGTCTTATGTTCCCAGGGTCCTATGTTACCAGGGTCCTATGTTCCCCAGCTCTATATAGCACATTATGGGAACCTGAAAAAGATGTTCCCCAGCTCTGTATTCGCCTTATATGGTTAGTTAGGGTTAGGGTTAGTTATAGGACCCTCAGAACATAAGACCTTGGGAGAGCACATATGGAGAACTGGGGAACATAGGACCCTGGGAACATAGGACCCTTTGTCATGTTCCCATTATGTGCCATATAAATATGGGGAACATAGGACCCTGGGAACATAGATACGCTCCCGTTTTTTTCTAAATTCAAAGACGGGGCATTTGCAGTGATCAAACATATAGACTCGAAGAAGAGCTGAATTTCAACATGCCCAACAAACAACCATAACTCTGTCTGTGATGATTTATTTTGTGTTTCAACATAATGTATAACACAATACAGGTGTTGTCACTGACATAAGTTTCTGTTTCTGTTGTCAGACGACTGCGCAACTATAAAACAAGTGATTTGATCGAGGGTTACAAAATACTAGCAGTACGAAATTACTGTTAGCCTTAGTTAGCAAGTTAGCATTTTGTGACTCGATCACAGTTACTTGCGCAGTTGTCTGGTGTGATAAAAATAATTTTGTACAAATCAGCTCATCAAATCAACCCATAATAATC
>NW_027283893.1:0-26475 GCF_046629955.1 Centroberyx affinis
CTGAATTGTTGCCGCTGGTCAAGCTACTCTGACAGAAACAAGGAACTTAATTCAATAAGGCTGAGTGCACAGTGATGTCAAAAACAATGATAATGATAGAAAGAGTAAGAGTAAGTAAGTTAGAAAATTATCAGATAGATTATCAGATAATATTATTTTATTATTTAATTATTCTGTAATGCCATCACATAAAAATGTGATCGTTTTACATAGCAGAGAAAATTGTATCTAAATATAGTGCATGCATAAGGCATCAGCTCAGTTCAATTTTATAGTCCCTGAGGATTCTTATAAAGATAAAGATAAAGAAACACCTAACAGCAATAGCACAGACATTAAACCATGAAAACAAATAACACATAATGAAATGTAGGAAACACCATGTAGAACCAACATGATCCAAAGAGGCCAGGCGGTAGCTCACATTTCTGTATGATTGTCTATTGAGAATAATAATTTGAGAATAATAATTCATCTGTTTAAGCAAAGACGGTCAGTATGCTGTATCATTTCATATTTCTAAACACACTTAAGATTTAACATGTTCAGTCTCATTTTCTGTATGACCTTGCTTGTGGGAGACAAAACAAAACAGCACATTCTTCAAATCTGTTTTTGAACAGTAGAGCAGTAACTGTAACTCTAGCTGACGTGACTGCCTCCGCTATTAGACACCAGTGTGTCATCAAAAATCATCAGGAAAGCGGAGTGTACCTGCTGCTGTAGGTGGGGGGGGGATGCTCAGCAAAGATACCGGGGATTCCTGCGGTGAGTACAGCTGCTTGACGTCGTCCTCCGTCTCCTCCTCCCTCTCCTTCTTCTTCTTCTTCTTCTTCTTCTTGTCCTGCTTTCTGCTCCCCCTGCCACTCCCAGGCTTTCTCGCAGTGATGATGTCAGAGAGATGGAGAGATGCAGAGGGGACGGAGGAGAGATGCAGAGGGGGGGGGAGGGGCGGAGGGAGAGAGTACCGACCAGCACAGTCCATGACATCATGGGACACCCAGCCCCTCTTGCGTCTATGCCATGTCTCGTTAGCTCTGTCCTTCTCTTGATAGACTTTCTTCTATGATTTATCTTAAGTCTGATTCTTTGTATTGGTTCTCATGCTTTTAATTCCATTTGATCGCTTGTTTTATTCATTTTTATTCCATATGTTCCCATATGTGCAGCACTTTATAAACCCTGTCTTTAGATAAGTGCTGTATAATAAAGATTATTATTCTCTCCATCCCACCCCTCCCTTTCTTTTTCTCCTCTCTCTCTCCCCTCCCTCTGCCTCAATAGCTTAGCCCACAGCTGTTCACCACGCCCATCTCTCTCTCTTGTCCTCTCTTTCCCGCTCTCTCCTGTTCTCTCTGTCTCTCTCTCTTTCTCTCTCTCTCTGCCTGTCTCTTTCTCTCTCCTCATCACAAGAGCCCTCTTGTCTGGACAAAGATGAGAGCAGCCCATCGAAAAGGCAAAGAGCATTGACAATGTAGCTGGTTTCCCATCTTACAGCTTTATACAAGACAAACAGAGCATCAGAGCAGGAGTACAGAGCAGTACAGTCTGCAGTGTGTGACGTCATTCATGGTGTTAATCATGTATGCACCACTAGTGCAGTACAATGGTCAAATAGCACTCTAATGTACCTATCATATAGTCAGTTCTCCGTACTGACATATCTATTTATACCCTGTTTATACCATTTAAATCATGTGTACAGCTTTTTTTTTTCTTTCTTCTAACAGAGACCATATGCAGATTGTGAATTTCTATTTTATATTTGTATATAATATTTTTTATTTACTACATCTAAAAAAATACCTATTTCCTAAATGCCTATTTTTAGATTTATATAATTGCGTGTTGTGCTGTGTTTAATGTTACCTATGTGAGCAACCCACCAAGACAAATTCCTTGTACTGTATGTGCAAACTTACTAACTATAGTAAGTTTATTACAAATAACTTAACTTACAAATAAAACTGATTGATTATAATTCAGTAAATCTTTGTGCTGTTTGTGAAATAACTCAAAACATCTCACATTTGTTAATTAGCCAGTCATTAACATTAGTCATTGATTAGTCATGATATATTGTACTGTGAAAATATATTTCAAAACCAAGTCACATGTATTTCATATGGTGTTGCAGACATACAGCAGGGTGGTGATTCAAAGAACTTTGTTTTCATTACAGATTCATAAGAGAAAGCCCGCCCTCTAGTGGCATATCTGCTATCTATTTCATTGGCTCATACTGTAGACTCCATATTTACAGACCAAAGCCTAGCATGTACTCCTCTGCTGGGGTCATTTCACTTTTAATTCAGTGAATTCAAAATTCAAATGAAATGGCAATTAATTTGCTTATAGTATGGAGGGGTTTTTTGTTGTTGTTGTTGTTTAACTCCATTACTTCTCAGTGAGTTAAATAGGACAATCTTTGTTTTCAATATTTGAGTTTTGAAGAAAAATCTTCCTGAAGACGATTTTGAAGAAAAAACCTGAACTGAGGGAAATGAGAGGGAACTGAACCTAACTGAAAAGTAACTTGGCAGTGTAATACCGGATGCTACATCCCATTTTAATCTCTCAAAGCAAAAGTAAACACGCTGTTTAGTACATATGTAAACATATAGTAATTAGAGTTTCATCTTTAACTCCATTATTTCTCAATGAGTTATGACAGCCTTTCTCAATAGGCTACATTACATCAAGCTCAAAATGATAAAATATCAATTTCCCCTTGTACTGCATGGTTTTGACCTTGCACTTAAGGTTTTGTTTGTTTTCTGGCTTTATGTCAGTGTTTCTGTGGGTACCCACATACTGACACTGTGCTCTGTGTTTTGTTCACATGAGAAACAGGATAGACTGTTTTGACATCATGAGCCATCATGAAACTCACTGTTCAGTTCAGAGAGCGCTGAGGTTTATGAAGGGCAATGTTGTCCCCCTTGTTAACACAAATTGGTAAATCCCTCACCCATGATAACTATGGGTTTTAGGAGGAAATGGGAGGTAAAACACTAGTAGGAAATTCGGCTTGCTCCTATCTGAACAATAAATCACCAGCTGGGTGCTCAGTCCTGTGTGTTATTCAATAGGCAAACAGGCTGTGTTGACATTACGCATCCCGATGAAACTTGTTTTGTCAATATTAAAGATGTTTATGTGAAACACAAATACCGCTACTGATATCGAGATTGATTTTCACATAGATAGCAACTGCAATTCATTTGCTAATGATAGAGCATTTGTTGTTTATGAGTTCTTTATATGTGGGATTTTACAACCTTCTCATGTCAAAGATTTTTAATTCTTGAATATTCAACCCTCAATTGATTGAATTGAAAGTTAGCTGAACTCAGTCCTGAACAGTACACACAATTCGACAGCTACAATACTGATGTTCCAGCTACAGGGTTTATGTTTTGCTGACAAGTTGCCCTTAGTGTGTGAGTATACCTGTAATTCCTGCATGGTAAGCACATTCCTTCATGGTTACAGACTTTCACCCAGATGATGGAAACAATGGGGTCTGTGGGAAGACATCACCTGTCTGCTTACAGTAGAAACAACGCCTTCCCTTTAAATACCAGCAGAGAAGGACTCAGGCTCTTGTTTGAAAGGGAGTTGTGGGATCACAGCACCAGTGTTTGGTTCCTCTCTGGGCCCTATACTGACACAGCATCAGGGATTCAGACCCATGACTCAAAAAATTGCTCAAGTCCTTCCCGCATTTGCCTCTTCTAAATAACACCATGGCTGAGTCTAGTTTCCCCCTACCCCCAGAGGCTTACTCCTGCCCGCTGTGCGTGGACACACTGAGAGACCCGGTCACCATCCCCTGCGGAGACACCTATTGCCTGGAGTGCATCAAGGTCTACTGGGACCAGTTCGACCACATCGGGGTGTACAACTGCCCGCAGTGCCGCGCGTCCTTCACGCCGCGGCCCGTGCTGAGGCGTAACCTGCCCGACGTCCAGCAGGAGCAGCGGCGCCATCTGCCGGAGCTCACGCCGTTCCCTTACCTGCACCGGGACTCCCTGTGCGATTTCTGCGTCGGCCGCCGCAACAAGGCCGTCAAGTCGTGCCTCATGTGCCTGGCCTACTACTGCGAGACGCACGTCAAGCCGCACTACGAGTCGTCCACCTTCAAGAGGCACAAGCTGGTGGACGAGACGGGCCACCTGGACAGGAAGATCTGTCCTCAGCACGAGAAGGGCCTGGAGCTGTTCTGTCGCTCCGACCAGATGTGCATCTGTGTGCTGTGCACGGTCAGGGAGCACCGCGGCCACAATATCATCTCAGCAGAGGAAGAGCGCACTGAGAAACAAGTGAGTCTCGATGCTCGTGCTTAGAATATCGCTGCTGTTATTGCTGAGAGACTATTGCTACTGTGCGAAGACCTTGAATCTCTTATTTGTCCTTTGTTGTCTTGAATTCAGTGGTGGAAAGTAACTAAGTACATTTACTCAAGTACTGTACTTAAGTACAATTTTGAGGTACTTGTACTTTACTTGAGTATTTCCATTTTATGCTACTTTGTACTTATGCTCTACTACATTTTGGAGGGAAATATTGTACTTTTTACTCCACTACATTTATTTCACAGCTATAGTTACTAGTTACTTTTCAGATCAATATTTTATATTTAAAACATTTGATCATCTTTATAAAATAACTATAAAATAGCATTGTTATAGATTAGACTACCCAAAAGTATAGCTAAATTGTTAAGATTAGCTTCACATTGACAACTTTAAAATGCTGCTTACATGTACATGTATGTCAATAAATCAGTATTAATATTCCAATAATTTATGAAAAATATAATTCTCTAAATGGCGACAGTTTGCATAATGAGTATGTTTATTCTGATACTCTAAGTATATTTTGCTGCCAATACTTATGTACTTTTACTTAAGTAAGATTTTGAATGCAGGACTTTTACTTGTAATATCTTTACATTGTTGTATTGCTACTTTTACTTAAGTAAAAGATCTCAGTACTTCTTCCACCACTGCTTGAATTGAAAGTTCATATGGTTATTTATACACTTAATAATTTGTATTACCATAAGGCTCATGAAAGCCATTCAAACCCCATTGAACAATTTCAGAAGTGTATGGGCTTCTGGAAAATTTTATACATTCTTGAAATTCTGAGTTTCTGGAAAGACAAGAACTTTTTCTCACAGCAGCTATATCGTAACTGATCATCTAATTATTTTGAGTGACTGCTATTTATAAAAGCCCTGTCCTCTTATCTTCCTATTCTCCCCATCAGAAAGTCCTGGTGGTGACCCAGTCTGAGTCCAGCACATCATTCAAGAGAGGATGAAGGAGCTGCAGGAACTCAGGCATAATGTTGACGTTCTCAAAGTAAGATTAAACAAAACATTGCAACTGTTTAGGACACAATGTAATATTTTGTATATGGGCAAAGGGCATACAATGTTAACACATAAGATATTTAACAACTGCCTCTAGAAAAAGAGCACGCCAAAGTTATTTAGTCTTATATTTAGTCTCAAAATGGGTTTTTTTTTCCATTCTACTTGTTTCCAATACATTTTCACTTCTCTCAGGAATTCTCTAGAAGTGTCAATATCTTCACACAGGGCAGTATCAAGAAAATGACACTTGATTCAGGAAAAGTTGATTTGTATTGGAAACAAGTGAAATTCTTCTCATTGGCCTGCGAACAAAAGATTAAGTCCAACAAACAATATGAAAAACCTAAATCAAACAACCTAATGTTGCCGTCATAGTCTCTTAGCAACTTCAACACATGTAAATGCCAGGCCAATAACAAAGACTTGTTAAGATGGATAGTTTTTTCCAGTGAGGAAAGTTTGCTCACTGTTTTAGTGCTGCCAAATGTGAATTGTATTCAACAAACTAATTTGGGAGCATTAACTGTGACACTTGTGTCAGTGAATATTCCTCTTCTTCTACTGCAACTATTGCTTTTGACTGCTGTGAAGACATTTTGCGTGTGCATGAAAACTCCTCTTTCCTGACAACCGCCTCTCCTTTTTAGAGTTGTGCTCAGCGAGCACAGACAGACAGTGATAAGACCTTCCATGAAATGCTCCAGGCGGTGGAGCGCTGGCATGCTGAAATCAATCAGATGATAAAGGCCAATATGCAGGCGGCCATGTCCCAGGCTGAGGGCTACGTAGAGCGTCTGGAGCAGGAGATACTGGAGCTGCAGCGCAGAGATGCAGAGTTACGGCAGATCCTCGACACAGAGGACAACATTCACTTTCTGCAGGTACTGAAAGATCATCCAGAGCTGCAACAATTCTTAATAAGTCTTAATACTTTGTAAAAAAAAAAAAAAAAAAATAATGAAAAATTTGAACATCAATAACCAGAAGTCCTGTAATGTGATGTCAGTAAACTGCACACAATACATTCATATTTCCCTATACAACTGTGTGATCTGTCTGTGATGCTTTGCTATCAAAGGAAACCAAAGGGACGAGACAGGAAAAATATCTAAAGTTGGTGAGTCCAGAATTCTCTGGACGCAGCGCTGCTCACTGCTGTTTAGGAGACAGTTTGGATTTTGCTCTTATGTTTTGATTTATCACTTCCTGTGGGTGAAGAACTGTCCATACTTACAGGAGAATCTACAGCATCTCAATTAGCGAAGATGGGGTGCTCTTCCCTATTGCAGCACCACTTTCTGATTTAGGCTGATAAAACAGGCGTATTTTTAGATAAAATTTTTGCCTAGTGCAGCTTTAATTTTTCTCAAATACAGTGAAGTACAGTGAAATTGCCATTGTTTTCCTTCCATAGGCACTTTTCCTTCCATAGGCACTAGGAAAATGCAATACAGTAAACAACTATCCGTAATGTGGTGCGATTAGTGATGGTAAAATTAACTAATCACAGCAAACAACTGTTTTCACTTCAACATGGTGTGAATGCAGCATGTTCAAATGCTCATGTAGCATGTTAATATGTTTACCTACTGCAGAGTATGGTTAGTAGGGGTAGTACTAACTATTAGGATTGTTTATGCTCTTTGATAGAGCAATGCTACGACTCAGTCTGTACTAAGATTATGTTCACTGAATAATGGAGTTACTTTTCCTTGTTGTATAGAATTTCCCGACACTATGTGTTCCTCCTGAGCCCATGGTGCCAAGGTGCTGATCAACCCTCAGTTCTCCTTTGGAGAGATGAGCAAGACAGCCACAGACATGAAGGAACATGTGGATGACATCTGTAAGAAGGAACTGAGCAAATCTCCAAGACAGGTTTGTCATGGCTGATAAGATTCTGATAACATCCATCAAGGCTGTTGCTTTTAAGCTGTGAAAACCATACAGTAGGCTAGTAACTGGCTAACCTGAGGCAATGTTATGTTCACAGTCAGTGAAACCCCTGTGTATATACTTTTGCCAAGAAGTGGGGACAAACGGCTTAAAGGTAAGTGTCTGTCAACTTAAATATGTAGAACTTGTAAGCAGACATGAATTTTACAGTTTTGTTTTGGTTTGTTTTTTTTGTTTGTTTGGTTTTTTTGGGGGGGGGGATGGGAGATATAGTCAAGGTTTCAATGGTGTCTCATTTGATTCAATATATGTAATTCTTTTTACACAATTTCAAAACTAATAAAGTTGATCACAAAAGAATATATGATTAAAGACCATGTTTTCATATGCATACAGTTCCCTCTAGAGCAGATTTTCAGGAGCCAAAAACCAGACCAGACTTCTTGAGATGTGAGTAGACTGTTGACTGTTCAGTCCGTTAAGGGCATATTACTGTTGTCAGACACAGTGCATATCTGCATAAAGTTTTTCAGGAATGAAGAAAATACTTATTTTGTCATTTATGGTGATTTTTGCAGTAATACAATGCATCTTTATCATGTTGCAAGGGCCCCTATGATCATGAAACTTATTCAACATGTAACTGACCATGTAAACTTTCACTGAAAGCTCCAAAGTTGCAGTAATGAGTTTTTTCCTCGACAGCAGCAATATGCATTCATCTTTATTCATATAATATCCTGAGATGTTATGTGGTTTTGGGTGATTTGGTTAACAGCAGCAAGCAAACAGAGGATATTAAATATCACACAACTGACAATTATGGCACTAGAATATATTAAATACAAAGGGAGTGCAGTGGTAAATTCTACAACCCTTGGGCATAAGAAACCCTTTCAAAATCCATTGGACAACCTCAAAAATGCATGGACATCAAGCTAAAAACAAGACTTTCTTAGTTCCTGAATAGCTGACATTCTGGAAATACAAGGTTTTCACCTGACAGCAACAAATTATTAATCATCATATTAATCAAGTCCCAGGTGTCTTACTTTTTCAGCTGCAGTCTATATAGAGGACTGATGTTGTCATATGTTATGCGTGTTCACATCCTCAATCGATGTGAGTGTAAATGAAAAATTAAAGGAAGAATGATTCAGAAAATTGTATTGTGAATGACCTTCCTTCCTCAGACTCCTGTAAGATGTCTTTCGACTCAAACACGGCCTATAAAGAGCTGGTCCTGTCGGAGGGGAACCAGAGGGTGACCCGAAAGAAAACAGTCCAGTTTTACCCAGATCACCCGGAGCGCTTCGACGGCTTCTCCCAGGTGCTGTGCAAGGAGGCTCTGACTGGGTTCAGGTTTTACTGGGAGGCCGAGTGGAGCGGGGAGTTTTCCATCGGGCTGGCCTACAAGAGCATCAGTCGCAAGGGGAAGAACTCCCACAGCCTGCTGGGCTACAACGACAAGTCGTGGAGCCTCCTCTGCTCAGACTCTGGCTACTCTGCCTGGCACAATAAAATAGACCAAGACTTAGCTAACGCACCCAGGGCCACACGGATCGGCGTATACCTGGATTATGCTGGCAACACTGTGGCCTTTTACTCTGTATCAGAGACTATGGAGCTTATCCACAGGTTCAAAGCCCAGTTCACTGAGCCCTTGTATGCTGGGTTTGGCGTGGGCTCCTCAGTTACCCTCTGCCAGCTGAAGCAGAACTCCCTGCCTTACTGAGATCGACAATCAGTGACATTTCATCAGTATAAATATGGAATGGGTGCATTCAGAGTCAGCTTCTCAGGACTGCTTACCTACTGTGCAGTATATATAAAGATACAGTATATAGGAAGTTTTGCTCCAAAATGAGATATCCACAATTTGAAAAACGTGACACCTACACTACACTATCAACTTTTTGCTTGCACAAAACGAAAACAAATGGACTTTTAAAAAAGGAGAGTAAGTAACTTATGTCCTTGGTTGACAAAAAAAAGAGACTTTTGTAAAGATGATAATGTATTGTGTTTGTATATAATACTTTTGTATATAATATAAATTTAGGTAACTAAAGTCCTTGATTGACAAAACTAAAAATACTTCTTTTAGTTGACAAAACTAAAATACTTGTTACTGTAAAATACTTTTGTTAAGATGATACATGATGATTTACAAGTGTGGTGCAAAAGTATACCAAAATATTTTTAGTGTTGTCAACCAAGGACTTCAGTTACCTAAGTCACCTACTATCCTTTGTATATATACTCTTGGTCACATATATTATATACTGTATACTATATACTATGTATGTATGAAATGCCTTTTAAATATTTATGACAGTTATCCATAAGTTCCACTCAATTGGGCAAGCTGTTTGTTTTACTTAAACAATTGAAAAGGTTGCATTCAGTTGATCAGTGGCTACATTTACATGCACATGTGATTGTGAAAGCTCCCCGTAATAAACCTATTTGCTGAAGTGACTGGGTTATGATTATCCAGAGAGAACTGTGGAAATAGTGTTAAATATGCTAAAAACATACAAAAATGTTTTGGAGAAGCAGTATTTGAGTGGAACATGCCTAGTCCACATAATAATACAGGTAAGGTTATTCTCTTGTGTACTTACAGCCACTAGGGTGACAAATGCTGCCAAAAGTATCTAAGGCAAAAAAACACAAAACACAAAAAACAAAACTGTGCCATCAAAATGCTAACAAGTTACCTCAAAATTCTCTCTACAAACAAGCAAACTAATACAAGCTGTATATCCACCCCACGCACATGCACACACGCACGCACGCACACACACACACACACACACACTCCAAATGCCCAGTGTAGCGTGCCAACTTCTTCAAACAGTAACGTCTTATAATTCAGCTTCCATTGTCAACCCATCTATTCCATATACAATGAAATGTTGATAAGATGGAGCCACTTGAGAGCTAGTCAAATGTGGTAGCTAGCTAGCTAACTAAGATACTGACCATCAGCATATAAGTTTGGACAAAATTCAAGCCTTAGCAAACTGCATTTGTCTCACCGAGTATTTGGAAATGTAAAAAGTTTGAAAAGATCAGAACAGGACTGATTGGAGTCACGCATTCCATGTATTTTCCATAGCCAGTAGTATTTAATAGCCTATTGTAAAGTCATCTCTTTGACATTTTCTGATAAAAAATCTTGATATATTTGCCAGTAGTTAAGGTTTTGCTTGAAATTTTAAAACAGGATAAGTTAGCTAGCTACACTGGTAAGGCGACGTTTTATGCTAACCCTTAGGCCCATGTCCACCAAAGACCTGTGAAAAAAGTGCTGGTGCTGTTCTGGAAAAGCTGCGCTTTCAGCGCCTACGACCCAAACCAGGTACCTGACCTCTTTTTAGCGCTGAGCGGCGTGAGCGCTGGACCTGTTCTCGAGTTGAAACAATTTCAACTTTTCTGAAGCGCACCGCTCGTCAATGTCACTTCAGAGTTCTACCAACCAATGAGGATGAAGCAGGGGCGGGGCCAAGGGCCGGCATCCTGTTTAATAGCTAGCGTTAGCTAGGCTAACGTTTAGCATAGCAACAACACCAGGAGACGTGTTCTCAGCGCTCCCCGCTCCAGTGCTCACCTGATGCGGCCAAAGCGCTCAGCACCAGTGCTTCAAACGCTCAACAGGTCGGTTGGTGGACACGCCCCCTTAGCCTTATGTTTTTACCTCACCATGTCTATTATTTTTTCTATAACTGGACAACTCATAGTGTAGCCTATTATTCATTGCTTGGCTTTGTTTAACTGACCTGCATTTAAGCATCTATCCAACTAATACTCTTTTTCCGATACTGTTGTTCCGACTTCTGACATGCACAGTGGGTGGTCTCTGGGTGGCCAAATGAATCAGTCTCTTTAGCCCAAAATATTTGACTCTGATTGGATTTCCAACCCAGTATATATTATGTACAATTAAAGACATGATATATTTGTATGAAGTTAACATAATTTGTTAGTTTTAAACCACTTGATGGCCAAAATAATAATAATAATAATAATAATAATAATAATAAGTTTATTTGTATAGCATTTTTCAAGCATAGAGCACAACGTGCTTTCCAGAAGAGAGAAAGATAAAAAAGACAGAAACAGATATAAAAACAGAAATATAAAATGCAAGAACAAGGATAAATGCCGAAACAGGGAATAAAATACAGAAACACAAAGGTAAAAACAAACATATAAAATGCAAAACACAAAAAAAAAAAAAAACTGGACACAGCACTAACAGGTGCTAACAGCACCACTATCAATCATTAAGGAAAGCAATTTTGTAAAAATATGTTTTAAGGCGAGATTTAAAAGCAGGGACTGAATCAGCAGTCCTGATATGTGGAAGGTTATTCCAGAGCCTAGGGGCCATCACAGCAAAAGATCTATCCCCTCTTGATTTTAGCCTAGACTCTGGAACAGCCAAAAGACCAAGACTGGCAGACCTGAGAGGCCTCTGGGGACATAACAGTTTATAATCAGGCGCCAGACCATGTAAAACCTTGTATGTAATTAATACAACTTTAAAATTGATTCTAAAAGTCACAGGTAACCAGTGCAGAGGCCAGGATTGGGGTGATATGTGAAGAACGTTTCGTCTTAGTCAGTAGCCTGGCTGTGGAATTCTGCACAGTCTGAAGCCAGATTACAGCTCGGCAGCTGAGGCAGGTAAACAAGGCATTACAGTAATCAAGGCGTGAGGATATAAAAGCATGTATTGTTGTCCCTGTATTGCTAAAAGTTTTTTGGTTTGTAGCTCAAAGTTTAGGCTAGAGTCAAAGAAAATAATTCTGTTCTTTAGTAGAGAAGGACAGATATTGGCTAGAAACAGCTTTGATCTTCTCTATCATCTTTGTGTGGATAATAGTCATCATTTCTGTTCTGTAGAGTGTATACTTACTCTTGTGTAAAGTGTTTCTTCGGCAATAGCCAAGAGACACTTGAAGCACTGCAGACACAATGTTGAAGGGTTGGATGTTGGTTGCCATCATTTCTGCTGTTACCTTGTCCATAGTTTTTGACCTGATGTCTGATATTTGCCATTTTACTTGTCTGTGAAAAATCTGTGTGAGTGGGTTGTACTTGTCTCATCTTATCTTGTTTCTTCTTTTTTCAGCAGAAAATACAATCAGGATGATGAACCCTCATATGGTTCCACTGACTGCAGGTGTTTTTTTGTTTTGCTTTCTGCTGATCCTATAAATCAACTACACAATTAATTATGCAATAAACATGTAATGCATGTAGGCATGTGCTTGAGGAGGGGCCAAGCCGTGTGTCTATTTTGATGTGTCGTTATTCACATCACTGAACGATAGAGATCAGCATTGAGGCAGAAAATACACATAGAGATAAATAAGATAAATAAAGATGCACTTTATTGATCCCCTAGGGCAAATTCAGGACATGGACCCTTTAAAGCAGCAATAACCATGGACAATTTCTGAGCAATTATGATGGGCAAGAATGCTCAAAAGCTCAGTATTGTTGGATTTTTAATTTACATGTCATGCCATTTCTGACATGTAGCTGCTCTTAGTAGTAGAGTATGTTCAGTTTACACCAAATATACATATATTTTCTTTGTAAATAAAAAATAATTTGTTTTAAATTCCATTATATCACATCGTAGTCTGTTTGAAGATAGAAAATGAGGACATAACTTCACTGATCCATGGATAGTTTCCAAAACAGACATTCATATGAACATAACATTTAATGTCTATTGTACAGATAGATTCTCCCCTAACCCTTGTGCAAATACATAAACTTTCTTTCATATGTGACAAGTAGCCTTTTAAGTTTAATGTCAGACAAAATTGTAAGAAAAGAATAATATCTGCTTAAAGACACTTGCAGCTGCCGGACAGTTTCCGTACCCTGTAGAGATAGAGGAGAGGTGGAACAAAACCGGTCAGAATGAAGAGACAAATAACGGCTGAGGTAGCTGTTAAAAACACCACGGTACACACCAGATTAATCAAAATCATCTTAAAGACACTTCCCTTCATGCTGTTACTTCCCTGTTGCCCCCCTGCACCCTCCCCAGGTCTAGGGCATTTCAGAGCCCTGAGAACCGAGAAGCAGCAGAAAGACATCAACATCAAGAAGAACAGATACAGAGCTGCAATCAGGTTGGAACTTTCTCTTCTGAAACCTAAAAGCATAACCATAGTGGACAGCACAATCACTATCAACCAACCAACACAGGGACAGGGAATGCGAGGTAAAAAAAAAATCATACAATTTTATAAAGAGGGCAGATGATAGGTAAAATCGTAGGTAGTAGAAGATGGCGGTAAGACAAAAGAGGATCTCGGACATGGTCAGGTTGAGAGGGAAGAAATCGGAGGCGATTTTCTTTTGTGTTCCTCTCACTATCCGCCACAGGATGCAGCCATTGGTGGGGAGCCCCAGGATGAGGTTAATTGCGTATGCAGCCACTAAGAGAGTGTGCACCACTGTGTACATGGTGTACTCAGATGATGGCAACCACAGCAGAATGTCTGGAGGTGCGGCTGTTTGGTTGACATTGGAGATGTTCATTTTCTCCCTGATGAATAACACAGATAATGCGTTACACAGCATTTGGTAGCAAACGATCTGAATAAGCGTAAGACCCCTGGAAGTTTACACAGTCTGAATCCACATTCTACGGGAACAGAGTTTACTTTGATGCCGTAATGCCAGGGCCAATGCATGAAGCCAAAGCAAGTATCTGTTATGGATATTGCTTTATCTAGCTGGTATTATTTTAATGACTATGTATGATGAGTTAGGTTACATTGTTAGGTTACATAGTCTTCCCTTGTTCATTATGACTGACCATGGATTCTGGAAAATCACAGACAGAGCCTTCATTGACACAGACTGGAAAGAATAACGGATGCCTTTTTCAAATTTTCGGTCTTCCCTTCTCACCTACACAGTCACTTTGACAGGGTGAAATTCATCCAAAACTGATGATAGCTAATTTCAATCATTTTTAGATTGTAATAGCGATTCATAAAAGCAGACAGAAAAGTCATCTGCTGATCTATAGAATATTATTTCTATCTTTGAAATACATGTTTAATGTAAAATAAATATTAGGAATGTAAAAAAAAAAAAACGATGTTACCAGTATGCACACATAATAATAATAATAATAATACCACCTCTTATAATTCTACAATTAACCTACTAATTCTGTGTCATTTTTGAATTTGTCTCACCTGCAGGTCACTGTTATTTAGCAACTAATTCTTAAGCGCAACAGCTTTTTCCTACTGATTTACAATATATATAGAATATATAATTTAACATTGTAAAAACATAAAATCAGATCTCTCCTACCTGGAAGGTCAGGTGTGAGACCTCGGCTGTTGGTGTGAGACTGTGGTTCAAGCACCACAGGCAGGGTGAATGTTGTGTTTACATGTACCTACACTTTACATACAGTAGTTGTGTTGAACATACCGTCTAAAGAAACAAAGATACAGCTTAGCACCTTTAATGGTGACTCACTGTGAATATCCCAGAGCATTCTGTCATGGAATTAATGTGAATTAATACCTTCAGACTGATTAATAGAACTTCTCACTTTTAAACTTTAAGAGTACAGTGTAAAATAACATGTGATGAGTGTGAGTTTGAATACGGCAACACAATTTTTGTTGTAATAGCTCTATGATAATAGCAGGCTTATGAAACTTAAGACATAGTAAAATGTGACATTTCCAAAATATATTGATGCCAAATAACTGTTTAAACTCTAAAGTGTTTTGCAGGTATTGAGAGTCTTTATGTAGCCATTTGAAGTGATTTTTGACCATTTTCAACTCATCTAGTTGTCAAAAATTGGTCAAAAATGTACGTCATACATAGTCATTCTGTTTTCAAAGTTTTTAAACAAAGTTGTTTCAACTCAACTAATAGCTTTTAGAAGTCAAAATGACAAAATGTAATGTAGAATTGGTGAAAATTTGGTTTAAATCCTGTTAGATCATAGTGCATCCTTTGACAGACCATGGAATTGGAATTGCTTGATTCAATATCTGGGTTGGCATCAAGGAAACATCACTTAATTGGTTCAGCATATTCCTCTCACATACAGGACATTCTGTCACTATGGGAAACTCCTCTTCACTAAAGGAAAGGCACCAATTCTAACAGTCTAACAGCCTTCAAAAAATGCCTCACAGATATTAACTGCTGGCTGTTGCAGAATTAAAGGATAATGCTGGTGTTTTTTAACGCATTTCTTACTGTCAACAAATCCTATGAAAATAACAAAATCAACAATGACTTTGTTTTGCCAACAAGTTTCGTCCATGTAGCCGATGCCTCAACCAACTTAATAAGCCGGCTGTAAACACGTTTTCCATCTCAGGAAAGTAGTTCAGTAGCACCGAAAATAGTCCCCAGCATAATGAAGAATTTGTTCCCATTTGAATTTGATTTGGTAATAACTACAGCCTGACTTTTCGTGGTAACATTTAGCGATTTTTAAAATGTAAACTATGTCTTTGTGAGCTGTATTTCAAGGATTTTAGCTTACAATTGGAGCCAATGTCTTCCGGTTTGAAGGCTAAAAACAGTACGTGGGAAGTCGGAAAGTAACGGGAGTAGAGCAAACGCATTGTTGATTTTGTTATTTTCATAGGATTTGTTGACGATAAGAAATGTATTTAAAAACACCAGCTGTATCCTTTAAATGAGACCAAATCAGAGATAATTATTTTCGGCCCACCCAACTCCATTAAATTCATTCACCATGAACTAGGTACTCTGTCTTAATGTAAAGCAAGACAGTGACAAACAGTGCCTGTTGTTTGTACTGAGGCAAGCTACAGTCACAACACAAACTATGCTGTTTTTCATTAAATTGAAGTGCCAACACAGAAACAAAGCAGTGCCTGGTGAAGAAAAATAGCAGATTTACAAAACGTCTAACACATAATAAACTACCAGTTAAATTAAATAACTGTTGATTGAAAAGAAAAATATGATATGGTTGTGATATAAGTGTGCCCTCATCAGAGCACAACCTCAATTCTAAGCTGTATATGTCATCCAAACTACTCCATCACCCTGTCCTCTCTTACCTTACACACCACATCCTTCTTTGCCTCTCTTTTTTTCACCCATGCACACCTGTTCTTGTTCCAATTTTTCCATATATATATATATATATATATATATATATCACCTGGTGTCTATGCATGCAAGGTTGCTTGCTTTGCATGCAAATACTGTGTAGGATCGCTTCTATATCAGAATACACAAGTTTATATTGAGGCCTAGCAGCCAGAATGGCTTTAGGATGTTTCGATTTTCAACTAGAGCCAAAGTGCTTCAGTCCTTATTGTACCATTTTGTGATTTAAATCTTAAACCCTGAGCTTTCAGACTTATTGGATATTTACTTACGTCCTTATTTTTGGCAGAAATGCTGCTTCTGGCTCCAGGCCTTCAGTGAGCTCTTCTATAATTCAGTAACATTTGCTAACTCTGTATCTGTACAGTGAAGAGAGGCAATCAACAATCTGCTGTAAACTCTTATTTGTTTTTAATTAAGTTCATGTATTGTCATTACAGTATGAACATTGTAATGTATTTCTTTCACTTGATCGTCACACTATCATTATCTGATGTTTGCCATTCATATTTACAAAGTAAGTTGCATAGTAGTGACTGATTTAAAATTTGAGCAGCATGTATACAATTCTCATAAGTTAATGTGTCCATACTTAATTTGAACATAACCAGATCAAAGTAAAATATTCTATTTATGTTTGACATTTGGGTAGAATTCACAATGGCAAGTGGGATAAACAAGGGGATAGACAAACAAACACCAATTAATCAATCAGTCAAATGAGGGACACTATATTCCTTCCCTCTAAACTTACATCAAGTATAAGCAAAACAAAAGTAACTAGGGAGATTGTTTTCTTATGCTATCAAATATGTTGTGGTAAAACGATAACATTCTTTTTTTATGTACAACAGATAATCTTGATTAAAGCGCCAACTGATAATTTGACGCCCTCTGATTCTGCATCAAATCCTCACAGAGCAGGGCAGTTTCCCAGCCTTGTATATGCAGAGTATGGGTTTAAGTAGCCCAGTAATCACGGCTATTGAATCAGAGATGACTAATGCACACATAATATGGTATATGCTCAAATAGGCAATGAATAGTGCAGATACAACAAATGGAAGGGAACTGATTACAGTAACCACTGTGACAATTGCAATGATGTTAAAGGCTCTCCTCTTTACATTATAGCCCTCTTCCCTCTGGCTCCTCCCTTCCCCCGGCCCGGGCTGTTTCAGAGCCCTGAGAACTGAGAGGCAAAAGAACAGCATCACTGAAAAAATGACGAAGTAAAAGCCCAGAAACACATAGATGTTGGTCATTGATATTACGTAGTGATCAGCAAATGCACAGACAAAGCAGGCGCCAATGGTGACTAGCCAGACCACTGTGCAACAGAACACCTTGTACCTCAGTGCTTTATACTTGAGGAAGACAACAGGATGGACGACTGCTACGTATCTCTCCAGACAGATACAGCACTTAAACAGGGGACGGGCAGTGTTCAGGAAAGCAAAAAAAAAGTATGCTGCCCTAACGAGATGAATATTGATATGGTATTTTAAAATAAAGAAAAAGATACCAGACAAGCAGTAGGCCATCTCAGAAATTGCCAGGTTGAGAGCAAAGAACTCAGAGGTTATTGTCTCTACTGTTCCAGTCACTATCAGCCACAGGACGTAGCCATTGATGGGGAGTCCAAGGATAAAATTGACTGCATATGCGGCAGCGGTGATCGGCCATAGTTGCGTTGAGTTCAGAATGTAATTGTCGAATAAATGTGGGATGGAGGAGTTGGAGAAATTTCCCACGCTGGTGAATTCAACTCTGGAATTCATCACTCAGGAACCACTTTGTGACCTTGGAATGCCTCACTGAGCTCTGCAGAAAGGAAATTTGTCACGGGTAGGTGTGGTGAGGACCCAAACGCAGGACAGCGATGCAGAAACCCCAAGACTGGGAGTTTAATGCACAGATAGCAGGTGACACAGGAAACCAAAAAACAAGCGCTCTACACAAACTGACACCAGTAACAGAACATAATACAGAACAATGAACCGACAAAGACTGACTGGGGAAACAAGACTAATATACACATGGGGTGATTACAAATGAGGTACAGGTGTGTGGGAGCAGGAGCTGGGGGAGAGAGGGAGCCACACCCACACTACACACTGACAGACAAACCAGGAGGCGGAGACACAAGGGAGGCAGGGAACACAGAAAGAAACACAAAGGCAGGTCATGGCCGAACCATGACAAACTTTCAAACAGAAAATGACAAGGTGACATGAGGCTTTGCAATGCATTCCTCAATTGCCCTGTGTTTCAGAAGCAAGCAATCTACCTTGAATGGCAGTGTATATGGCCCATAATTCTTTACAATATAGGTCTTGCAGAGACAGTAGGCAAAAAAGTCTACAACCATAGATTAGTTAGCACAAGAACTCTCTACAACCTGGTGAGTCTCAGGAGAATGCCATTCTTCATCAGTGGCTTTCATAGTAGTCAGATGGTTGGGCATCCAGGACCCTCTTCTTCTTTGTTTTTTTCCCTCACTGAGGTGAATTCTCTATTATATCTCTGTTATTCCTCACCTCCTGCTTTCCTTCACTCCGCCCTCTCGCTTTCTTCTACCCAGAATATGTTTTTGTTCCATGAAATCATGAGCTGTTGATGCAAATAGTGTGTAGCTTTGCATGAACCATACATGCTATGTCCCACATCATATCTAACACTAATAGAGTACATTCTTACAAAAAAGGTGCTATGCAGATGTAGCGCTTTTTTCAGTTTGTCCTCATAGGGGAACCCTATATAGTTCTGAGAAGATTTTTTTACACTAGGCTACACCTAGAACCCCCCATGTATGTATGTATGTATGTATGTATGTATCTTAAAACTGTAAATAATTCCACCCAGAACCTGTATTCTGTGGTTCCTCCTAGAATACCAGATGGAGGATTCTTTCCAGAACATTTGATGCTGGGTTCTTCCTATAACCCTTAATAGAGGGACTTTTAGGAACCTTTAATCATTTGAAAGGTTTTTGCTAGAACCACTAATGAAGAGCGACCCTATTCTTCCTGATAGATTCTTCATGGCACCTCGTATGTAGGGTGACACTTAGATCCGTTTTATTGCTGAATGGTTCTTCAAAGAACTTTCATTCAAAAGTTCCCACTTGAACCCCTCTATGATTAAATAGTTCCTTCATTGGAGGTTCCCTTTGGAGCCCTTTCATATTTTTCCTATTCTTCCCGGACACCCATTTAAATTTGAAAGATTCTCCTTGAAAGATGAATGTGGAAGGACCATAGTGGCAGCTTTAACCTTGTACTATCTTAGAACTGTATCTAGTATGCTATGGAACATCAAGCAAAGCAGAGGTAGGCATCCAGTTTCAATATGCAATAGCAGAGACAACAAACTTAAATTATTTCCAAAACCAATATTGGTAATAAACATGCCAAAAACGGTAACGTGAAAACCTACATGTGAATTCAAAGCACATGCTTTATGAACACATGTTGGTTTTCATATGTGATGATTTTTTTTTACGTGTTCTGACATCACATGTGATAGTTTACTTCAGATGTGAAAATTTCAATTCATATGTAAAGTGAGGTTTTTTTCTAACCCTAACCCTACCATTACATACAACAATATTTGTTTCACATGTGAAAAATCTATTTCACAAGAGACAGTTCACAGGTGAAAATGCCATTTTCACATATTCTATGTAGCACTCTTCCTGTAGAACTGATGCCCCAACAAAAGGGGATTTTCAAGTGGGAAAAAAAGAACAGGAAATAATTCTTAGCAGAACCATACCCTTCTGCAATGAGTCCCCTGAAAATGTGAGAAAGAATTTATTACCAATGGTCAGTTCATAGTCACTAAAGCAGAGGTGTGAAACAATGAGTTCCAAGAGTCAGCAGGTTTTCATGCCAACCAAACACTCCACCATTGATTGATTAGTACACCTTCAACCAGAGAAGAGGGATTAATGAGTGAACTCTGCCGCTGCAGTGTTTGGCTGGAATGAAAACCTCATACTCTTGACCCTCTGTGGCACATGGTTTGAGACCCCTGCACTAAAGTTATAGTGACTTAAGTGTTTAACATTTTGTTTAGCGTACTTGATTTCATTTATCTATCTATCTATCTATCTATCTATCTATCTCCTACTATCTCTTCCAAATTCCAGAGAATAGGATAAGAAGCACACTGAAAGATGGGAACAAAGTGTTGGTGCAATACCTTTGGGGGTTTCATGGCTAAAACATTTTTTTCATTTAAAATCACAAATAACTTCTCTCGTCACTCTGTGTGGTCAGGTGGAAAATACTGATTTGACATACCATGCTGTGTGGAAAGCTGCCATGCAAATACTGTAGGCTCTTAAGTTTCCATTGCTGGTGTTCACATTTTTTCCTATGTGTTCTATCCAAAAATCAATAATAATATACACAAATACTAATGTACTCCATTTATACAAAATACTATTTTGTTCCAATCCTAAGTGACAACTTTTCTTTCTGCTCTTTACACTGTCTCTCTGTCCTAATGTGTCTACAGCTTTAGGTTTGCTGGTCCACTGAACCCAACACCTGTAGGTTTGCATAGGGCCATGGCCGTGCTCAGTGTCTGTTACATGGCAAACATGTAAAGCAGTTTAGTACCTATGGACCATTTCTCTTGCAAATCACGCAAGTAAACAAGGGTTTACAAAGTGCTTTAGTAATCAAATAAAAACAAATATGAAACTCATACAAATAAATTAAAACAAGTACACCGAGAAGGCACCACAAGATAAAAGGAAAAGAACAGAGGTTAATAATAATAGTACATAGTATGAAAGACAGACCCATCTGTGCCTTAAATGCGATCAGTAAAATCTTATAAGGACCTCCGAAATTAACAGGTGATCAATGTAAAATCAGGATGATATTAACAAGGATCCCAAATACATCAATGGCTTGACCCCATCGGCCTACCGGTGGATGTACACAAATAAAGTGCACATGTGAATAAATGTGTATCTATTATATTAAATATATTTCTCCTTCAGAAATCAGTAAAATATCACGTTACTAGGAGCATTCTAACTACAAAGAGAACGCTCTTACTTTTTTTATACAGATAAGGCTGAGGTATTATTAATGAGTCCTATAGGCATCACATCCACATCCGTGGACAAGAACATGAATCATAATCCATCAACTTCCTTTAACCATCATATTCCCTCTTTAAGCATTGTACAACCCTATTTGACTGGTCGGTTTTGCGGTGAGGCATCTGGCCTTTTACACAGAACAGGTATATATGAAGATGAAGTTGGGGATCTTACACTCTCACTTCCACCGTGAATGCTGAACAGAGGAAGAGCGCTGCAAATTCTCATTATACAGGTTTGATTGAATTTACTTGCTCTATACCTGTCATAAGGTATATTTCCATTATGCAGTTATGACATTTTTCTTTGAATTTGGTATTTAAGAACATTTTATTTTTATTATTATTTTAAATTTTTTAAATCATAATGTACAATTTTTTCCCTGCTGTCTAATGAAAAACATGATTTGTTTCTGTATAAAAAGCCCAACTTCAAGTCTATCAGTGTGAGTTTTGAAAGAGAAGTTATCATCAATCCAAATTCCAAGGTACTTATAATGTGGTACTCTTTCTATCAGCATGCTATCAAGAGTACACAGCTGCAAATTTACTATGTCTAGTTTCCTGGTCTTGGAAAATAGTGTATAGTTTTATCTGCATTCAATACCAACCTGAGATCTCTAAGTATGGTTTTTAAAAGAATTGAACGCAAGCTGTAAATTTTGTAGGGCTTGGTGTACAGAGTCCACACTACAATACAGCACTGTGTCATCTGCATATAGGTGGAATTTACAATTTAACAGTGAGAGAACAATTGCAGTAATGAAAGACAATAAAGGTTCAAGTATTGAGCCTTGTGGTACACCTTTAATTATGCATGGAGATATGATTTTATAATACCAGACTTGATACATTGTGGTCTGTCAGAGAGGTAATTCCTGAACCAATTGCAGGCATTGTGATCCAGCTCAATAGAAGACATTCTATCCAATAAAAGCACATGATTAATATGGAGTGTATCAACTGCTTTTGACAGGTCAACAAAAATAACTGCACAGTCTTGGTTATTATAATTTACTACGAGTGAGCAGGATGGTACTGTGGCCAGCTCTGAAACCAGACTGCATTTCATTTAAAATGGAAAACCTACTGAGAAAGTTTTGAAGTTCTGAATTAAGGACTCCAGTATTTTGGCTAAGCAGCTATTTACTACGATTTCCTCTCTTATGAAGTGGGAGTACGTGAGCTGTCAGACTTTTGGAATTGTATTTAATAGCTATCTGTCTTGCTTTTGTCTTTCAGTCACCAAATGAACACATCTGCTGCAGAAAATGGCACAAATGTCCACTATATTGAAGACTATAATGCTCAGATCTGGCCCTATTGTTGTGCTATTAACCTCATCCTGGGTCTCCCGGTCAATGGCTACATCCTGTGGTTGATAGTAACCAGAGCGGACGGGACATTGGCATTAGAGTTCTTCACTTTGAATCTGGCTGTTTCTGAGATACTTAACTCCATGTGTAATCTTATGTATTTGGTTATAATGTGTCTGAGAACAGATATCTCGTTTGCCATTGTTAAATTTGGCGCAGGTTTGATCTACACTTCTCGTGTCCTCTTCCAGTCCTGCATCTGTGTGGAGCGCTACTTAGGGGTAGTTCATCCTGTCATCTTCCTCAGGTACAAACCGTTGAGGTACAGGGTGGCCTGCTGTAGTGTTGTCTGGTTGCTGGTGCTAGCATCCTGCTTGTTCAGTCTCCTTGGTAACCATTTGCCCATATTCTTCTATGTTTACTTGATGCAGTACCTGGTGTTGTTGTTAGTGACACTGTTCTGCTGCCTTTCGGTTCTCAGGGTTCTGAAACGGCCCGGGCCTGGGGAAGGGAGGAGGGAGAGGAATGACGTCAATGATGTTAAAGGAAGGGCCTTTAAGACTATTTTAATGATCTTCATATCCATGACTCTGACCTATGGTATATATGCCATTGCAACAATCCTTAAGACTGTTTTGGTGTTAAAGGATCAGAATTTGACAATAGTAATTTCCTCATTGATAGGAACGATAACTGCGTTTGTCCAGCCCTTCCTGTACCTCCACCGGGCTGGGAAACTGACCTGCATCAAGGGTCTCTGAAGGACTCATTCAAATGAAAAATAGGAACTGTTAGTACTACAGAACGTTGTGAGGCTTTGGAAAACTGTGATCAGTTTGTTGAATTGTAATGGCATTTCATCAATGTTCAGTACAGTACATTATTGTCTTCTCGTTGGATTTTATTATGGCATGCAATCAAGAAAAGAGAATTTTCATAGTCTGACTTAAACTATATGCACACCCTGTTTTGTATATATTATTTTCATTTCATTTATTTATTTTTCTTTTCTTTTTTGTTTGTTTTATGCAGTCTGTATATGCCTTTTGGACGCACAATCTATTTAATTAGTACTGTTTTTTCTGTGTTTGTATGTATGTATGTATGTTAGTATGTATGTATATACTGTCTGTGTATGCTACAGGGTGGGAATGGGGAGGAGGGTTAGAATAGAAGAGATTGGGCCTACTTGTAACTCTGTAGCTATTTCCTAAAATAAAAAAATCAAAATAAAGATTATAATAAAAAAAAGCAAGTCTATGAAGGTGGAAGATTTAAAAGATGATGCTGTTTGAGCAGGGGAGAGAGGGTGAGATTAAAAGAGGAAATTCAAGAAAATATAGTATTCAACTTCTCTGTGGGACGGTTGAAGTTGCCTGGAAGAGGAAGTGGTGTCCCATTTTCAGATGAACAAACCTGCGCCATGAGCACGACAAGACGGTCTACGAAAGTGTCTCAAACTGAATACAGCAGAGGGGACAGCAGCTTTTGCCATGCTTTCCTGGGATGATTTATGTCTTGGTGAGACTGTTAAATGAAGGTTCCACAGCTCTCCCTCAATGATGGTCTAAATGCTAGGAGGCTGTTAAGTAATTTAGTTACTCCAATCCCTATGTCGAGACACTCCCTTGTCTTTGTTATACAACAGCCAGCCAATTTCCATTTTCCATTTGATCCCTGGTTATTGTTCCTGCTGTATATTTGTTTATATCAACACTGTACAAGGTGATAAGAGCAGACGAGGCTATCAACACATCTTTTCAACTCTCCACTTCTCTGCTGCTTGGTCAGGTCTCCGGACACTGCAGAACTCCACATCAGGTTTGAATGCATTATCTGTACTTTGGTTTAAAGTGGTGGATTAGGCTGGTGGATGTTGGTGATTTAAGTACATTACATTACATACATTACATTATGCATCACTTCACAAATTGCTTGTTGTTGCCAAAGGGTAACAATGCATTAATTATCCATGTATTAGAATTAGAGAAAGCATTTCTTTTTTTTATATATATAATTTCTTCATTGGAAATAATACAAGCTAATCATGGGGAAAATGTTCATGACAAATATGATATAGTGGTTCTGTATGAATGTCTGTAAGTATGTATGTATAGCTCTATTTCATTTTATTTTATTTATATCATTAATATGTCCCCTTTCGAACTATGCAACACAATATCTGTGTTTACACCTTGTACAATTAAACTTTAACTCATTTATCACGCATGACTTATTTATCACTAATGCTATTTTGTTCTCTTAACCCCCTTTTTGGAAATCGTTTTTTTTTTTCACATTCATTTTCATTTTTGCCTAAAACACAGACCTCTACACGCTGTCTCTCTCTCTCTCTCTCTCTCTCTCTCTCTCTCTCTCTCTCTTTCCAGTCACAAAATGAACAGCACCTCTGCAGAAAATGGCTCCACCAGCATCTTCCCCCTCATTCCATCTCATCTTGTGGTATTAGGCATGGTTGCAGGTTCAGCCAACCTCATCCTCAGTCTTCCTTTAAATGGTTATATCCTGTGGCTGATATTGACCAAAGCCAGTGGGACAATGGCCTCAGAGTTCTTTTCTCTCAACCTAGCTGTGTCTGAGATTTTTTTCTGTTTATCTACTATATTTTTTATTCTTTTTGTGCAGCTTGAGTCAATCCTCTGCTTCCACGCCTATATGTTCTTTATTAGCCTTATCTACACGGGTCGTCCTCTGTTCCAGTGCTGTATCTGTGTGGAGCGCTATGTAGGTGTGGTCCACCCTGTGGTCTTTCTCCGGTATAAACCTCTGAGGTACAGAGTGGCCTGTTGTAGTGTTGCCTGGCTGATGGTCCTGGCTTCCTGCATCTATTCTGAGCAGGCATGGGAAATACCTCTGTACAACTACTGGTTCTTTGTCCAGAATTTGCTCTTCTTGGCAGTAATGCTTTTCTGCTGCCTCTCAGTCCTCAGGGCTCTGAAACGCCCCGGGCCAGGGGAAGAGGAGACGGAGAGGAAGAGGGGCAACAACATAAAGAGAAGAGCTTTTAGAATCATTTTAGTGATTATGATTTCGATGTTAATTAATTTCTTGCTGTATATGATGCCTGTTCCACTGCAATGTTGTTTGGATAGTCAGGAGTTTCAGACAGCTCTGATCATTTCCAATTGCTTAGCCTTAACAACTGGGTTTGTCCAGCCCCTCCTCTACATCCACAGGGCTGGAAAACTGAGCTGCTGCAGGGATCCCTGAGAGAAGAACATAACAGAACTTTACAGTCCTTTCAACATGTAGGTTTGTTGAAGAAGAAAAAACATATTCCCTTAAGTTTGATTTATCTTTACATTTTATGTTGAGTTGTGATACACTGTTAGAATACAGTGTCCTATTTGTTCTCATGCTCCTGTTTTTATTGAAACTGGGAGGGAAAAGCCAGAGGGAGGGAGCAATGATGTAAAGAGGAGCTTAAATAGCGGCACGGTGGCTCAGTGGTTATTACTGTCACTGTTTCCTCCAATGGTCAGGTGAATTGAAGACTCTAAATTGCCCATAGGTGTTTGTGTGTAGTATATAATATGATGTGTAGTATTTATATTGTGTAGTAAACAATGT
>NW_027283894.1:0-52987 GCF_046629955.1 Centroberyx affinis
CTTACCACCACCCTAAGACCAATCACATGTACAGTTTGGTAACTATAAAATATGTATAAAATCAGATTACTGTGACCTAGAGAGCTGCAGTTACGAGAACATGTTGGCTGAAGTGAGACAAATCTTTTGTACACTGGTACCTACTAACAATTCTACTGTGATCCCACAGCGTTGTCCACCTAAACCTTAAGTTACACATTTTTTCTTGAATTGTCATACCTTCATTAGTAAACATACAAAAAAATGTCATAATATCTTGAAAACTGAGTGTACGGCAGATCAAAATGTACAGCTGGTAAATTGACAATGTGAAATGTTCAAGATAGTTTTGTCGACCCAGCTATGATCTCCTCCTAGACCATAAGTTCCTGAAAACTCCTCATACCTTCATTAGTAACTGACTTTTGCAAGTCATTTGACGTGTTGCAACCTTTCAAACAGTAATTGGCTAAGTGGTTCCCTTCCGCCATCCAGCATCAAGCAGCTTTCGTCATGGACTCTGAGTGGGAGATTGTCCTCAAACTGACTGCTGATGGGCTTGTCCTATTCAGAGCAGGGCTTCCTCCTCTTTTAATCCCACCATTCCAGTCTGAGACCTGAGAGCTGATTAGTTCTATCTTTAGAGACCAGCTAATTCCTAATTATAGATTCTCTTGCTATTCATGTAAGCCAAGGTTAGGTAAGGTGCTGTATTGGGTAGTAGGGACATGTCCTGAACAAGTATTACACAGTCTCCAGTATGAGAATATAGACCTAGATTTTGACCCCATGTGCTTAGTTCACACACTGCTGCCACACTGCCACGGTGACACAATGGGGTGATAGGAAGTGGAACCACCCATTAACTGCAATGTCATAGCCTTGTTATAAAATATGTGTACACCTCATCAAGAAGTGAAATAATGAAATCAACAGGCAAGATACACTATTGGAATCACAAACCTATTAGGCAAGCAGTTGTTTTTAAGATTTCTTTTTTAAATTGTTTTTGTCTTTTTAAATAGATGTGAGTGAACTAGTGGTCAGTTTATTGACTTTCATTCATACCGAAGCAAGAAAACAGCACAAAAAAATATTCAACCTTCAACCTTATAATTATGATGGAAAAATTGCAGTTTTTTGCTTGCTGTTTTCTACAATTCTGATACTTGATTTTTTTCTCCCACCCTTGTGCCTTTTGAAGGATGTTGCTCCTGGTCTATCTGGGGGCAGAGGGCTTCTCCCCCGCCCTGATCAACTGGATGGATGGCTCTTGCCCTCTGACTCCATAATACTGAAGAATAATTTTGATGAATATTTTAAATGTTTTGTCCAAAGACTAGTTGAGTTTGCCTCCGTTTCCACCTGCTTTGATATACACCAGGTAAGGTTTCCCACCCTGAATGTGATGTATAAATCAAACATGGCCACCATGTGAATAGAATGAATTGTGCAATTGTGTATTTACCAGATAGTTGGCTGGCCATCCTGCGAAGGGTGAGTGATGGAGAGCGGGTGCCTTGGGCCCTGGCCGAGAAGGGTACTGGCCCTGTGGATGGCACCCTGCTTTTCCCCAGTGGGTTCTTGATGGTGAAGTTCTCTGCATACTTCTCCAGTGGGTCATCCAAAGAGTCCACCTTGCCATCCTCCCAAAGCTTGTACAGCATCAATGTGGGAAAGATCTTGGAGAGGCTAGCAATTCTGCAATTGAAGGTGATTAAAACAAGTGCGCTAGCGGTTTTTAGATGCTGGGGTGGGGTAGGGTAAGGTGGCGGGTGGGGGTATGCATCCACCTGTTACAACACGGTCTCACGGCAGTTTGTAAAATAGTCCCGAAAATGTATTCTATTGATTCGTGTACATGGACACGATTTTGGCATTTTTTTCGTGAAATGAACACGACCTAAAAAAACGTGCCTCCACCACGACCTGAATTACAGTCCTCCACCACGAAAACGTAAGTTTTGGCAAATGAAACTACTTGTGTTACGGTTATGGTTAGGCAACTAAAACAACTTGGTTAAGGTTAGAGAAATGGTTTGGTCATGGTTAAATAAGAAAAACGTTCGTTAAAAATTTAAATGTGGCTTACGGTTGAAATGTACTTTGAACACACTGGGAATCGAACCCAGTCGTCAGCATCAAAGGCAAACGTATACGCCCATCCGCCACCATTTTATTTCAATGTTACACTACTTCCTGAGTCCTGACTGACAAAAAAAACAAACGTGTTTCAGGCACGAAAGATATTTCCAATTGAAATACATTAGTTTGAAAGTCGTGCTGAGTGTCACGAAAAAAATGGAGAAATCGTGTCCATGTACACGAATCAATACATTAAATTTCGTGACTATTTCACGAACTGCCGTGAGACCGGGTTGCCTGTTAACCCCTAAGTGCTGTGGTAGCACAGTGGTGTTGTAACTAAGAACTAAGAGAATTGCTGAACAAAATACTTAATTCATGCATTGACTTACCAACTATAGTTAGAAAATTACAGAGCTACTCCCTGGCATGTGAATGTCCACAAGCTGCAGTGAGGACCCTGCTCATGTTTGTGACCTCTACCGTACTGGCCTGTACGATTGACTGACATAAAGATATTGCTGTGGTGATGTGAAAAATTCACAAGTCCAATTTTGTTGATTTTGAAGATTAGATGCTCCTCTATGGGTTGAGAAAATTACACCACTCTTGGTCCTATGAGACCCTACAAAACCCATTGGATAACTCAAAAATGCATGGCGGTCAAGGTAAAATTTCAGTTTCTGAAAAGCTGACATTTTGGAGAGAACAGTGACAATATGTAGAGTTTTGTCTAGCACTGACATCTAAGAACATGTGATCATCTGTATTTTGGAAATACTGAGCAATGGACATCAGGCAATATTATTTTTTATTGCCTATTTTATTGCAATTTTTTTTTTTTTTATATAGCCCAGAATCCCAAATTTTAAATAACAAATATAACTAAACACCCACAGCACAGTCATTCCTTTTCTGTAGTATTACAGACACTGCATAAAACCTCACTGTGCCATTATGAAAATGTGCTCTATATGCTCCATTGTGTAGATCAATGAGGATGTATTCCACTCAGAATACTCATTTTAATTGAATATATGTATACTGATTTAACAACACATAGCTTCCCTATTGCTTTCGCAGAGATGTAAGCACTCAATTTAGTGAGTGGTTCAATCCCTTCAGTCTCAGGTTCTACATGTAGCTGTGCTAAATGCTAAAGGCTGTAGTATGGCGAACAAATCCTATCCTATCTAAACCCAATCCTAACTCCATCTAAAGCCTCTTGCAAATATCAAATGCGAATAGAAGAATTAGTTTGCAGGTCACATTTGACTCAGAAACACCATAGACACACCATATGCATTATTATATTACATTGATTGATCTAGTGCAGTGATTCTCAACATTTTTCATATCAAGGACCCCTAATTTAGTCCACATTAGGGCCATGGACCTCAATTTGATGAGATTTGTCTCTCAAACCCATATCTGAGAATATTTTTATTGTTAGATATGATTTTGTCCAGAATTCCAGGACTATCTGTATTGTAGGTAGAGAGATAACAGTGAATCTATGAAAATATCATTCTTCTACATTCTCTAATAGTGTTAACTTCTTAAATTAAAAAATTAAATTCTTAAATTAAGTTTAACAATTCATCAATTTGCTGGGGACCCCCTGGAACATCCACAAGGACCCCTGGTGGTCCCCGGACCCCACGTTGAGAACCACTGATCTAGTGAAGTTGCTTGGTGGCCAACAGCACTGTACAAGATTGTGGTTGTACTGAGCAGCTCTCAGGTCTGAGGGTCCTCTTGACCGATGCTATTAAACTTGCCTGGATATGTAAGGAAAATAAAGCTAACTACTGTAGCTGTCTGGGTGGATAGATCAGCAGAACAACCTTTGGCATTCAGGCAAAATCATTGATTCCCTTATGTTATCTCTGAGACTTCTTTCTGAAATGTGACGCAGTAATCTTTTCTGCAGACTATCTATGGGCAGAAATATGTGTCACTAGAAACTGAAATTAAATTATTTATATTTGAATTTGAATTGCTCATCTTGAATAATTGCATTAAAAAACGGATGTGTTTCTCAGTAAACAGAAATTGAATTGCAAGAACTGAATTTGAATTACGAGAACTGAATTTGAATTGTGAGAACTGAATACAGTTTCAGAGCAAATTAATTCAATTTTATAATATTACATTCAGTTTCAAGTTTATTGGAATTCAGTTTCAAACTATTAAATTCAATTTCAAATTATGCTATTCAGATTCAGTTTTTCAATGCAATTATTAAAGTTAAGACATTGAGCATTGTAGATAACGTGGACATTCATGGAGTAGGTGTGTTCTCTTTTGGTAAATGTGGTGATATTCAGATGTATTGTGGGCTCGTGTTCCATCTATTCCGATGACATTTGGGAATTCTGCTGTGGAAAACAAATCAACTTTGTTGGTGCTGATTTTGTCATCTGTTTGTGGGAAACTGATATGTTGTCCTTGTCGCTGTAGCATTGCCTTTAGGGGAGCGTATCTATGTTCCCAGGGTCCTGTGCTCCCTGGGTCCTATGTTCCCAGGCTCCTATGTTCCCCAGTGCAATATTCTGTTAACACACATAAACCCTCCTATTGTATTAGAGTCAAATCTGACCCGTTTCAAGTTAAAATATTTCATAAATATTATCCAGTTTTTTTTATTGGAACAAGGCTTCAAAACAGCTATATAAACAAAACAAAACCAATGGTTATCATTTTATTTGATTTTGAAGGTCTCTAAAAAACATTGTTACATCTGTGGTGTTCCGGGTCAAATCTGACCTGGCAGAGAATATTAAAGAGTCTGGGTGGTTCTGTGGATAAAATTTTACTCAAACTCTTGGGGGAACATCTTTTTCAGGTTCCCATTATGTGCTATATAGAGCTGGGGAACATAGGACCCTGGTAACATAGGACCTTGGGAACATAGGACCCTGGGAACATAGGACCCTGGGAGAGCACATATGTAGAACTGGGGAACATAGGACCCTGGTAACATAGGACCTTGAGAACGTAGGAATGACTCTGTCTTTAGTACCCCAGATAGTGCAAGAGTGATTGGGAGACCCAAGGCCAAGAGATGAAAGGTTGCTAAAAGTTTGAGCAACGTGGGGATGGCATGACTCCTGATCCGCAACAGTCCATGCGGTCCCATGGTGGTGGGGGAAGAAATGTTTTGGGTGGAGTCTTTGGTTTGACCCTCCACTTAGTGATAAAACTACTTTAAGAAAAATCAGCTAAAAAGGATCAAACCTGTCCTTGTTCTTCAAAAATGTTTAAAATTTAGTTTAATTCAGAGGGTAAAATCCCTGACGTTTGGCATGGGTTCATGCTTCCTCAGAGGGTCTGAGAGGAGTACGACCGGTGCACTGAAGAACCCGAGATAGAATTGCATCACATCTGTTAAACTGTCGCAAAAAAAAAAGTAAAAGACCCCAACCAATTCACAAACCACCTGCAGTGGAAGGAATGCACACCCAAAAATCTACTCACCCTCACCCCCAGTTTAGTGGCAGCAAAATGGATTTGCGCCAGGATACTAAATCATAAAAACAAATTTTTGCATGCGTAATGGCATTTGCAGCAGCACAAACCGTTAGTAAATATGGGGCTATGTGTGTTTTTTTACTGATGACTAGAATTTTCATCTCACCTGTACACCGTGTACTCATTGGGTGGAGGCGAGGAGGGGTCGCTAATGTTTCTCTTGCCAAAATTTCCATTCCACAGAACAGAGTCATTTAAAACCACAATGGCTGATATTGCTGGTAGCCTGGTTTTGTGAAGGCTTGACCTCAGGAGTGCATCTACCTGTGATGAGAGATGAAAAAGTATGTTGTATATTACTAAGACAGTACAATGCTAATAAATGAAATATCTAGATGATTGAAAATACTATTGTTAAAAAAAACTTGTTGAAAGTTTCAGCATTCTACAAGCAGAGATTCACCTGTTCTAAGGCCTCCTTCAGCACAGCAATGGGATGTTGCAAGGACACAGGCTCAGGGAAGCGAGGGCACATCTTCTCCTCTATCACTTCCTCTTTTACTTCCACTTCTGCAGATAACATGGAAAGGGGAAGTCACTGATGGGGCATCATACATAATTTATGAAACACACAAGGACTATCACTCATGGTAGCATGTAAACCACTGGAGATTCTCAGTGGTTGTACAGGGAAGCTCCTGTGAATGTGTATACATTTGATGTAGGGCATTGCTGAAAAAGAGTATAGGTAGTCAGCAAACCTTTCCTGGATAAATAAAGGTTAAAATAGTACATAGTCTTGTACAATAGTACAAGACCCATTCAAAGATATTGCTTATGGCAGTGGTTCTCAACGTGGGGTCCAGGGACCACCAGGGGTCCTTGAGGGGTTCCAGGGGGTCCCCAGCAAATTGATGAATTGTTAAACTTCACCATTATTTAATTTACAATAAGTTAACACAATTAGAGAATGTAGAAGAATGATCATTTTGATCATAGTTTCACTGTTATCTATCTACCTAGAGATAGTCATGGAATTCTGGACAAAATCATATAGGCTAACAATAAAAATACTCTCAGATTTGGGTCCGAGAGACAAAATCTCATCAGATGGGGGTCTGTGGCCCTAAGTTTACATTGTCAGTTTTAGGGATGTCCTGTTCAGGAAATGTTGTGTATCTTTACTTTCTGCCAGTGAACACAACTTTTATTTTTTGGATGCCCATTTTACCAGAGACTGGACAAATGTATGACTGGACAAATTCACACACCATGTAGAACAGTGATTCTCAACCTTTTTCATATCAAGGACCCCTAATTTAGTCCACATTAGGGCCACGGACCCCCATTTGATGAGATTTTGTCTCTCTGACTCAAATCTGAGAATATTTTTATCGTTAGATATGATTTTGTCCAGAATCCCATGACTATCTGTACTGTAGGTAGAGAGATAACAGTGAAACTATGATCAAAACAGTCATTCTGCTACATTCTCTAATTGTGTTAACTTCTTGTAAATGAAATAATGGAGTGAAGTTTAACAATTCATCAATTTGCTGGGGACCCCCTGGAACCCCCTCAAGGACCCCTGGTGGTCCCCCGGACCCCACGTTGAGAACCACTGATGTAGACAAGCAAATTCACCCCAAGAAGAGCTGAACACACAGCTGAAGAGAGTGAACCAAGTTTTCTTCCACTTTGGAAAACATTGTCATATAGTGAAACTGTATCCAACAGTTTCTGAGTACTGTATCTTTGTTTGTCTTTATCATTATCAATTGCTCTCAATATGTCATCCATTTGGTTGTAAAACAGTACTGTGTTTTTTTTTTTTTACCATGTTCCTTATTGATGCATCCAAGCACAATGGTTATGACACAAACAGATAGGTACAACCTAGGCTGTGGGCTAGCTTGTGCTCTCTCTGAGCCAAATGAAGATTTATGTCATGTACAGAGCATCAGCAATGGAAGTCGCTGTTGTCGGGACTTGTGTCATTCAGGAATGCCCACAACTGCTCAGCCCCATCCTCCCTTCCTATCCCCCCTCACCAGGAGTTAAAGCCTGCTTTAAAGGGGCTGGTAATCCCACTGCTACTATGTCCAGCTTTGTGTAATCCTGCCACAGCCCCTGCAAACGAGCAATTAAGCCAAAGAGGCTAAGAAAGCCAAATGTCCAAATGTAGTTCTAGATTTTAATGTCTTGAAATCTGTGCATGGGTGTATTATGTGTGCCAACTTTTGTTGCTGGAATACCTATGTGTTGCCAAGGGGAATATTAAAAGAATTACTTACCTGTCGTCAACTTTGGCATCCTATATTGCCATATGAAGCAGCAAGTCATGACCACAGAGAGCAGAAAGAAGACAACCATGCCCAGTTTGGTCCATTTCACCTTCATCTTGCCAGTTGATTATTTAGGGCAGGCTAGAGGAAAAGCTATCCATCTCTTTTAGTAACATTAGTGATAATAACAGTATCAAAGAATGAATGTATCTTAATATAGAGCGCAAACCAGATTAGTCTACAATTACACAATAATGTTTTTCTTATTACATTTGACAGGACTTTCTCTCCGTAGTGACAGCTAGCATTATGCATGCTATGGATCGAGGACTTCTTTAGTCCACTTTCTCTGGCCAGAAAAGGTTACAACCCAATGACTCATTTACTACCAATAACCGATCATTTGCACATTACAACTTTTCTGAAAATTACTTTCTCAAACTGAGACCTGTTGACTCAACAGCTGCAGTACAGATAATTGACCACCAAAATAGTCTCACCTAAGGAGGGAAAACAAGCTTTGGTAGAGCAAGATGTCTCTCATCATCGATGCCTCATCATTGATCTTCAGAATGCAAATATCCATAAGAGTCAGTCATGTCAGTTCCTGCCAGGTCTGTTGAGGAGATGCCATCAGGGCTGCAAGGAGATCAGACCTACTGTTCCTGAGCATTCACTTGCCGCCACCACCACCACCTCGATGCACTTAATCCTGATCGTGATCCCTGGCTCCAGATGAAGAGCTCATTCTATTCCCACTCCGCTGTGACATCATAATCTGCGGGGAGATTCAGCCGCAAAGCGAAATGCAAGGAGGGTTGTAGAATGGAAACCGACTAAGCGCTCATCCTCAGCAATCAAATCATCTCACATCCTGGGTGGTTTATTCCATACACGCATCACTCAACCACCGCTGGATTCTCTTTATTATACTGCCAACATACTATCACCAAGACAGGGTAGGCTTGGGCATCATACAGTACAGAGCGAATATAGCAAAGGTATAGTTTGATGGTAGCTTACAGAGCAGTAGCACTACATTTCAGTATTCAAATCTTAAAAGAAAAGGTGCTGGTGCTCTTCAGATTGTCAGTTGAGAAGTAGAACCCGCACACCGAAGTAATCTTTAACTCTTTATTTCATGACAACGTTTCGATCCATGATGGATCTTCGTCAGGTCAAATTACAATTACACACACCTGTTTATTCATCCTATAAACAGTGGTGGAAAGTAACTTAAGTACATTTACTCAAGTACTGTACTTAAGTACAATTTTGAGGTACTTGTACTTTACTTGAGTATTTCCATTTTATGCTACTTTGTACATATACTCCACTACATTTTAGAGGGAAATATTGTACTTTTTACTCCATTACATTTATTTCACAGCTATAGTTACTAGTTACTTTTCAGATCAATATTTTATATTGAAAACATTTGATCATCTTTATAAAATAACTATAAAATAGCATTGTTATAGATTAGACTACCCAAAAGAATAGCCAAATTGTTAAGGTTAGCTTCACGTTGACAACTTTAAAATGCTGCTTACATGTACATGTATGTCAATAAATCAGTATTAATATTCCAATAATTTATGAAAAATATAACTCTCTAAATGGGGACAGTTTGCATAATGAGTATGTTTACTTTGATACTCTAAGTACATTTTGTTGCCAATACTTATGTACTTTTACTTAAGTAAGATTTTGAATGCAGGACTTTTACTTGTAATGGAGTATCTTTACATTGTTGTATTGCTACTTTTACTTCAGTAAAATATCTCAGTACTTCTTCCACCACTGCCTATAAATAGGCTTCACTGTCAGTAGACTGTGAAGATCCATCATGGATCGAAACGTTGTCATGAAATAAAGAGTTAAAGATTACTTCGGTGTGCGGGTTCTACTTCTCAACTGATGAACTTAACCCAGCACCCACTGTCGATGTGCGTATAGTTAGTTGTTGGCTCTTCAGATTGTCTCCATAAGGGAATCCCTTTCAGATCTAGGTAACACCCTTCTTGACTTCCTAAGAATGACCAAGGAACCCGCTATTCCAAAAATGGTTCTTGCGTGCAATAAGTTCCAGTTAGAACCCTTTTGCCTATCCAACAACTTCCTTGCAAAAAGGCTTTTTCAAGTTAAGAAATTTAGTTATTGAGTTAAGAAATTCAAAGACTGAAGTGATTTAGCTAAGCTTAGCCCCTCAGTGAGGTTGTTCCACAGTATAGGGGCTCTAATGGATAACGCTCAGTCTCCTTCGCTCTTCAGTCTAGACTGTGGAACAAACAGGAGAGCTCTGGCTTGCAGGGATTTAAAAGGTCAGTAATGTAGCTAGGGGCTAAACCATGCCATGCTTTAAAAGTCAACAGTAAAATCATACAGTTGATTCAAAAATGAACAGGTTATCATTGCAGGGTGATATCATATCTCCACCTCCACCAGATAGAACCATTGTGGCTGCATTCTGGATCAGCTGCAGGCATGTAGGCTACTTTTGCTTAACAAAAATACTTTTGTCTAGGCTGAGCATTAACAGAGAAAAAATATCTTACGCAGTTTATTTATAAAGCTATAATCTATCTAGTTATCTATCTATCTATCTATCTATCTATCTATCTATCTATCTATCTATCTATCTATCTATACTGAAAAAGGTAAGTAATCAGCAGGTACTACATGATAGCACATACCTTGTTGTACAGAAGTAGTTTCAGACATTCTAAAACTAAATGAAAGTCTGGTCCTTGGCCAATATCAAAATCAAAGAACAACCACATTACTTCTAAATGTAAAATAATAAAGTATTTCAAATGGATGAAGTGAGCGCTCACCCACCCCTGATATGTAACAGCAGCATGAAAAACCTGACATATGTGCAAAGTATTTTACCACTCTATACAGTATAGTACATCACCTAGTACAGACTGTACCCAGAACAGTAGAAAGAGAGAGAAAAAAAACAAAAAAAACACTTCAAATGTCCAATCCAATACTTCTCAGCTAATGACATTTGCTGTCTCCCATGTATGTTTGTGTGCATTTTCCTCTCTAACCATTAGATGACACTATGGACCACGACTTCACACACTGAAAGCAGGTGGAGAGGAAATACTTGTTGCAGGATGGCATCTGAATGAATTTCACATTTGCCAAATAATCAACATGAAAATAACATGTTATAGCTTGTGTGATATTAACATGAACTTAACACACTTAACATGGGATATTGAGCTCTGATGTCCTATTTGTTTTTGTATTCTTTTCCTTTTCCTTTTTTTGTGTCTTTTGTATTGGCCTTATTTATTTAAAAAAAATAAACTGTAAAAGGAGTGTATAATACTTATATATACTTATTATTATGTTCTGTTCTTTTATGTACCTTTATGAGTTTTATTTATGTATATGCATATATGACTATACCTGCATTTGTGTATATCAGTTAGACTTTCTCTAAATTTTTTCTTCATAACTGGGCTGTGATCTCCATTCTGTCTAATATACTTTGTTTTACACTTGTTATGTTTACAGTATTTTTCTTCTCTTTTCTGATGTCTCTACTTGTTGCAGTTTTGTGTGTTTTGTGTTGTATTGTTATTTTTGTAAAGTAAATAAAAAAAAATGTTTTAATTTAATGCAGTGTAGTCATAATGGGTATCAAAACTCGCTGGGTAATCACATTTTACCATTAAATCATATTCAGCAAGTTTCCCATTGAAACTGTGGTCACCTCACTATGACAAACAGTCAGATAGAACCAAACCCAGATTGACCTTACAGAATTATAAGGTTATCTCTGTTTGGGGCCCTCCAATTTGTAATTGTCCTAGGATTTTGATATTTTTCCATTTTAAGTACAATGGGGGTACAGACCTTGTTGAGCTATAAAGACAGATTTCACTACATACCAGTTTTGCCAGCTGGGATGTCAAAGCTTTGATGCCCTATATCTCAGAACTGCACTCTGCCCAGATAGAACCTCATAATTCCAAAGCTCACAAAATGGTACACAGTTGGGAGTGGCAGGATAGAAGGGAGAGATGCAACAAAGATCACAAGTCCTACTTGAATCCATAACATCATGAGTAAGTAAGTAAATAAGTAAGTAAGTAAGCTTTATTTATATACTGGTACTTCATTTTGGTACCACAGGACAAGCAAATTCTGTGGTCTATTACCACAGGCTTTATGGTAAAGTACCATAGATTTACCACACACTATGTCCTGTAGTAATGTACCATACACTTTATGGTAATGCACCATATATTTACCACACACTGCATGTCCTATGGTAATGTACCACATTTTAATGGTATTTTTCCACATGGTCAATTCCAGCATTGGATGTGACATCTGGACTCAAACTGACTAATAAAACATTGTAGGGAATATGGATTAAGCATAAATGCAGCATTCACAGTATTTGAATAGAAACTCATAGGGAGAGTGCATACATTTTAATCTAAGTGTCATGGCAAAAAAAACAACAACTGTATTATGACATGAAATGAAAAGGCTTTTCCAAGATATTTTCTGCAAACTATGAATTTTTACATCTAAAAAGACTATCTACAGTATAAGTCAGCGTTTGTTGTATATAAAAGTGATAATTTAATCCCATTAAACATGTTACATTCCCCAAAAGTTCCCGTTTGTTTGTGGAAAATAGTAAAAAAAAAATAATGAAAACCAACCAGCACACCCCGTCATTTACCTGTCTATGTACATACAGTATTCAATCTTGCTTTCACAACCCCCTCCTTGCCGCTCTAAAAAGAAGACCTTGTCATTCGGTTTACAAATCTCAACCCTCCCATCTTCTGCTTGACTTTTCTGCAGCCAAGCAAGAAATTAGGGGAAGGTCACTGCACAGTGTAGATCAGCAAACAGCAACTCAACTAGCACGAATAGTCACAAACAGAAATTCACCTTCATACAGAATTCACAAATGTTATTCCTATGATTTTATGTTGTACCTGATTCTGAATTCTGAACTGATTCCCTCCATATCAAAAGGCTCTGTGTCCCAAAACTTCTTTCAACTATATTTGGAGAAATTTGATGTCCTTGTTATTGCCCATGGACACACATCTAGACAAATTCAGTTGTATCTTGGTTATTTAACACAGTACATCAAGCCTGTATTTAAGAATTCAGGAGTTCTCTTTGATTTGTACATGATTGTATTAAACTACACTGACTTCAACAGCTCCACCTGTTAACACCAAAGTGTTGTGGTAGCACAGTGCTATTGTAACTAAGAGAATCACTGAACAAAATATTCTGTATATTCTGAAAATCACAGAGCTTCCTGGTAGTGAATGTCTGCAGGCTGCAGCAAAGACCCTCTCCATATTTATATTGTTCGTTCGCTTATGAATCTTTGATGGGGGGAGGGGGTTGGGGGTTGTTTGCTTATTAGCTGTGTCATTTTGGGAACACAAATTGTTCCATTCTTCCTGTCTAACACTGAAATATGGAGAGATTGAATAGCATCTGTAACATCTGCACATTGACTCAAGGGAGGCCTATGTTCTATGCATAAAGAAACAAAACTCAATAACTGTTATTTGATAAATATTACTAAATAAATAAATAATACTATAATATTATTGTATAAATAAATAATATTATAATATTATTGTAAATGATTGAGATTGAATGAATGAGATTTAAGAACAGTTTCTTTCCCTGGGCCATAAGCACACTTAACTCCAACAAGCATTGAATGACCCCTCACATGCAATATGATGACTGTCTTTCTAGGGCAACCTACTGGATCTAGTGCAATAATTACATGTATTCTAATGAAATAAGTACACTTATTCTAGTGCAAAACTGCATTGTATTTATTTATTTTACTTATTATTTTAGAACCTGTGTTGTTGGCTGTGGATGTTTGTTTGCTGAGGTTGTTTCTGTTTTGTTTCCCTGTGTCTTTTAATTGCACTGATCAGGAGTAGCACTCCTAATTTTGTTGTATTCTATACAATGATAATAAAGGCTTTCTATTCTATTCTATTCTATTCTATTTGCTCATCCCTTGGCGTGTGAAAATATAACTATGCTGTTTAACTCTGGAAACTGTTTCCTGGAGCAGGCTCATGTCATCCCATAGCAAGGTCCAGTTTTACAATTTTAGCAGCGGCCTTAAGGAGCATCTTACTTCAGAACTCATCATTATCAAGTATACTTTCTACTGGGGATTCTTTCTGGGGATAGTATAAAGTTTACTTGTCTCTTTGATGGAGTAATTTGTGATGAAAAAAAAAAGTCCTTATGGTCACATTGTGTTACTTCAAACGAGACGTGTATTATGGAAAATATGAATTCTCCAGGTGACCATGATGAACATTTATTATTACACAGCATCTGATGTAACTATGCTTTGTGCTATTTGGGCAAGCACCCACAGTATGTCTTTCTTGGCAGTTAGAGGAAAATGGGGCGTGGATGAGAGCAGGTTTGTCAGTGGGGTCATCAAGTGGGTTCCTCCCATCACAAATCCACAACATTCAACTTCACCAGGACTGTAAAATGTATTTCCCAATCCCTAGCTTCCACTAACTGCACCAACTTGTGCCTACTCAATAATAAAATTGAATCATTCCTGACTTGTTTGCATACAAAGCCAGAATTAACAAGAATTATTTTTGTTTGTTTACTCAACTGCTGCTGCCAGGGACTTCAAGACTTTTATCTTCATGTTGTCACTCCAACTCCATAGGGTTCCTTGTCTTTTGGAAGGACTCCATCATTGTACCTGTGCCAAAAAATAAAGCTCCAAAGTCACTTAATGACTCCAGGCCTGTGGCGCTTTCCTCTCTTATTATGAAATCATTTGAGAAGATTGTGAAGGATGCGCTTCTGACCACAGTTCAGGCAAATCTGGACCCGCTCCAATTTGCTTACAGGTCAGGCAGGGGTGTTGCGATGCGACGGGCACCCTATTAAACATGATTCTGGCACACCTAGAGGGTGCAAAGACTTTAGTGCGACTAGTTTTTATTGATTTCTTCTCAGCTTTTAATTGTATCCAGCCTCACATTTTTAGCAGAAAGGTTAGAGAGCATCCACAACATTGATCCTGGCCTGATATGTTGGCTGATGGACCTCTTAACTGAAAGATCACAATGTGTGAAGGTTAATGCCGTTTTATCAGATGTTCTTTTTTCCAGGGGTGCGTCCTCTCACCTCTTTTATTTGTCTTGTACGCTAAGCCAATATGTGAGGCGTCATATCATTAAGTTCGCCGACAATTCTGTCATGGTGTCTCTTCTCAGCAGTGATGACCCTGATCATGGTCCTGTAGTGGTGGAATTCACGGACTGGTGCAAGTCGTCCTTCTTGGACATCAATGTGTCCAAAACCAAAGAGATGACAATAGAGTTTAGTAAGAATTCTACAGTCACCTCTCCTGTGGTGATTAATGATCAGGCGGTTGAGGTTGTGCAGCAGTACAGATATCTTGGCGCTGTAATTGATGACAAGCTGACCTTCGAGCTTCACGTGGATGCTGTGTGTGGAAAAGCCCATCAGCGCATGTACTTTTATCGTAAGCTTCGAAGTTTTAATGTTGACAATACCTTCATGAAAATGTTTTATTCCTGTTTTATTGAATCAGTCCTCACATTCTCCTTTGTCAGCTGGTACGGGTCACTTACCCTCAAACATAGAAACAGATTGCAGGGTATTGTCAAAGTGTGCAGCAAAATTGCAGACACTACCTTGAATGACCTTCCTCATTTGTACAAGGTTAGGACTTTGAAGAAGGCCCAGTCAATCCTGGCTGATCCTAGCCAGCCCCTGTCCAAGGAGTTCAAGTTGCTTCCGTCTGGCCGCAGATACAATCTGCCAAGATGCAGGACCAATAGACTTAAGAACTCATTTGTCCCTGCTGCCATTGGCCTTTTGAATAACTCAATGTGATTTTTATATTGTATTTGTTGTCTATTTATTATTGTTTGTGATGGTTATGTGGTTACTGCTGGCTGTACAACAAATTGCCCCTCAGGGATAATAAAGATAACCTTGAACCTTGAACCTTGGTTCTGCCGCCAACTATATGTATATATATGTATACAGAGACATGCTGGGTCTTCATCTTGCCACTGGTTGAGGTTTTGGAGCGATGGCAGCATAGGCTGCTCCAATAATGAATTTAATCCTAGATGCCTCCATATTCCAAACTATGCTTCCCCGTTTCATCCACTGTTGCTGCATAATGTGAGAAACTGTTTTAGCACAACTTGCTGCATCCTCCTGGTGATTTATTTGCTCTGTTGCTAGGTTCTTCTTTTCCAGTGGTTGGCCCATATGGGTTTGCTTGCACCATGACTAAGGCCTCCACAACCCTGTTGCACTTGTGCTACAATATCGTGGCTGATAGTGCTGATTGTTCTGAACTGCTTCTTTAGGGGTTTATTTCCAGCTAGTTGCTAGAGTACTGCTAATATAATATTCTTTAGTCCACATTAGAGCCACGGACCCACATTTGATGAGATTTTGTCTGTCAGATCCAAATCTGAGAATATTTTTATTGTTAGATATGATTTGGTCCAGAATCCCATGACTATCTGTGCTATCTGTGAGAATAACAGTAACAACAGTTTTCATTACCAAAGATTGAATAGATTTCAAAATTTATATAAAAATTCCCAAAGATAGCTCAAAAAAGGGAAACATTTCTACAAATGTACAACCTTATTGTGCAGGTGTAGTGGTAATAATTTACCTGATGTTTGTATTGCAACTAAAGAGAACCAGACTGTGCATTCCAGTTTCACCTGGTTCTTAAACTACTCTAGGGCCAAATAATCATCACATGAAAAACAAAATAACAACAGGAGATTATCCATCCATAGCCACAGAGTTTCTTAGACAGCTGACATAAAGCTTTACCCTGCTGTTCTGTATCTCCCAGTGACTTGTTTTGGCCTGGAGGTAACATGCATTTCATTTAATGTTGAAATCCCACGATGGCTTTGTTGTGCCACTGCAGACATGAAAGGGTCAGGGGAGCTGATCATAATAGGAGTCTGCAGTGTTTGCCTCTGGGGAAATAACGGCAAGGACAAAATATGGACAAGCACCGTGATGTAAGCACAGATGCATACCCCCCTTGTATGCATCTGTGCTTACATCACGGTGCTTGTCCATAGAATAAAGGGCCTGTTTGTGTGTGATCATGTGCACATATGAGCTGACTATGACTTGGTTTTAGAGCATTTTGCCACATATACAGTAGTCTAGATCAGTGATTCTCAACCTTTTTCATATCAAGGACCCCTAATTTAGTCTACATTAGGGCCGTGGACCCCCATTTGATGAGATTTTGTCTCTCGGACCCAAATCTGAGAATATTTTTATTGTCAGATATGATTTTGTCCAGAATTCCATGACTATCTGTATTGTAGGTAGAGAGATAACAGTGAAGCTATGATCAAAACAGTCATTCTTCTACACTCTCTAATTGTGTTAACTTCTTGTAAATTGAAAAATGGTGAAGTTTGCTGGGGACCCCTGGAACCCCCCCCCCCCCCAAGGACCCCTGGTGGTACCCGGACCCCACGTTGAGAACCACTGGTCTAGATAATTCAGCAAAAGCTATGAGAGGCTGTGTTTTAGTTCATTTAGGCCAGCTAAGAGGCGTTGATAGGCACAAAGTGAAGTAGCTCTAAAATCACTGTAAAGCACTGCACCTGAGTGGTTTATTACTTTTATAAAACAGTGGCAACACTCCAGTCTATTAAAAACGAAAGACTGCAAATGTTCAATAAATCTTTTATTTGCAATCAATAATAATTAAAAGTGTGTTAAGTAAGATTTTTTCTGTCCTTTAGCAAAAAATGACAATAACACAGGCTGTGGGGGGTTGATAGGGTGCTGAGATTTCTGGCTTTCAAAACTCAAAACTGTTAGACACGATTGTTATGTTTTTGAATTGAACCAGAAGCAGTATTGAAGATATGTGATATATTATGGTAGTAGTGTAGTAGTGGTAGTGTCATATGTGGAGTTATGGGTGCATGTGAAGTTATATGTAGGCTACATATGTGTGGATGTGGGTGGATGTATACATGAAGATGTTATATCTCTTTTACCTCCCCCTTTCGTCTACCACGATCCATATCTTGGTAATTTGACCATATATTATCATATCATATTATCTCGAGGTTTCACCCTTCAAATGATGATAATACTGAGAATGAGTTATAGTTTGTGTTTGTGTCCTCATGCAGACATGTGGTTGCGTTTATAGGAAACCAGAAATGTTGAATTTCTGTTGTGACAGATGGAGCAAGCTCTGTAAGTATAACTATAACACAAAACGTGTATGGGAATAGTTGTGTAGGAGAGTATATATATATATCCATGTATGGATGTATGGTCCTTATGTGACTAGGCTAGTGGTTCTCAACGTGGGGTCTGGGGACCACCAGGGGTCCTTAAGGGAGTTCCAGGGGGTCCCCAGCAAATTGATGAATTGTTAAACTTCACCATTATTTCATTTACAAGAAGTTAACAGAATTGAATGTAGAAGAATGACTATTTTGATCATAGTTTCTCTGTTATCTCTCTACCTACAATACAGATAGTCATGGAATTCTGGACAAAATCATATCTGACAATAAAAAATATTCTCCGATTTGGTTTCGAGAGACAAAATCTCATCAAATGGGGGTCCCTGGCCCTAATGTGGACTAAATTTGGAGTCCTTGATATGAAAAAGGTTGAGAATCACTGGACTAGGCATTATATATACAGCATGTGTATATATTTACTTTAAGTTTTTCAATGGATAACATTATCTTATGTTGTGTATGTTTTATTTAGCTTTTCCTCTTTGTCTTTTCTTTAAATAAACAAGTTGTCCCTGACAAATGATGCAGGCTCCCCTTGGGCCCACTACTAATAAGTAAACCAATGTAATAGCGCCACCCTAAGGCCAATCAGTGTCATTTTGAAAATGCCAGAACAGAGTAATTACACACATCATTCCCTGGAGTTTCACTGAAATCAAATCAGTGGTGTCTGAGATTTTGTGCGTGATGGACGGACGGACGAACAGACGCATTGATAGATGGACCGGGGCCAATCCATAGTCCCTTCTGCAATTTCATTGTGGGGGACCGCATAGTAATGTTGATATATTGATGTATTTATCTCTGATGTACAGAGTTTTTAATTAGTTTTATTAACAGAGTGGCGAGTAGGGCCCAGCATTGTCCAAAGAAGCACTGAGGTAGTGATTGATGTTGTTAATACTGTGAATAACTTGCTGAGTGTATTGTATTATTGTTTTGATTCATGTTTTTGTGTCATTCTTGCCATGTCAGATCTGCCGTCCTGACCCCTCCCCTACACCCCCCCCCCCACCCCCCCACCCCCCATCCCCAAAGGGACCACAATGGAAATAAGCCTCTGTGCTTTATTGTGTTATCCTGACTTTTTCCTTTTATGTATGCACTCAATGCCTTGGCAGAGCCGGTGTTTTTAAAATGTAACTGTCAAATAAAATCAATCAATCAATCAATCAATCAATCAATCAATCAATCAGACAACAATGGAGACAAGAGTGTCCTCCAGAAATGATAGCGAGACAGGAGCAAAGTGGGCCAATTTAGCAGAGATTTCAGGATAAGCAGATAGATCCTTAGAGGAGGTGAGATATGCAGCCTTAACTTTTTGGGTGAAAATTTGCAGCAATTTCTGACCCTGAACTGAAGATGGAACTAAAGAAAAACTAGGAGAGGAGCTGATGACACAGTTATAATGAGTCTTGGAAATGAGATCAGAGAAGACTGACTCTTGCTTCCTTAACTGCTTTCTGGTCATTTAACATTCAATCTTTCATAATTTTTTTAATAATTTCATTATAGAAATGTAGTTTGTTAGACATCCATTTCCTCTCGGCCAGTCGTATTGTTTGGTCAAGTGTTTGATATAACGTGCCTTCTGGCGGCCATATTTTCTAGCCTAGTTGTAAGATGTATATATATAGATATGCACACACACACACACACACACACACACACACACACACACACACACACACACACACACACATACAGTACTGTGCAAAAGTCTTAGGCATATGTCAAAGAAATCCATAAAGCGAAGATGCTTTCAAAACTAATGAAATGAAAAGTTTCTGAATATCAAAAATGTACAATAAACAGCAGTCTACTGACACACTAATGCAGAAAACAAATAAACATCTAAGACTTCTAAGAAATTTATATAAAAAATCTAGGGTGCCTAAGACTTTTGCACAGTACTACATATATATATATATATATATATATATATATATATATATATATATATATATATATATATATATATAATATCTACTCTGTAATAGTATTCACCTCTTCCGACTTTTGTAATGTATCATGGTGAAATGTATTATGTATTTTGTATAGTGCCCTCTTTCTTCAATCTAATATATAATTTTCTACTTTTTTCTATTATTTTTGATGTATTACTTTGCACTCTATCTTATGGAAATGCATGCATTCTGGATCTATACCCTCTGTAGTATTAGAGGTGAAATAGCCAGACTATGTATTTTGTACTCTAACATTAATTGTATCTCATTATCGTATGGAATGTATGTAATCTTATGTAATATTTATATCTAATTTTGTACGGTAGAATTATATTTGCTATTACCTATTATTGTTGACTTTTTGAAGTGCATTTGCATTGGGGAATGTGAACCTGTTGGATTCTCCACTAATCAGCTCCTGATTATTTAAATAGTGTCAATCCTAGTATCCTGGTGTGTGCTGGAATATTGATTTTTTGGTTTACTAATATATATCGCCATTATTTCCACACAGGCAATTTTCCTATGGACCTCCATGATGGCGCCAGCTGTGGCTGCTGGGAGATTAGTGATGCAACTGCCAAGTCTCTATTAGCTATTTTCTTCTAAACATTCCAGAGAGTAGAGCCTCATCAGTGAAACTAGCCACAGAAAGGCACCAGCTTTACTGTTCAATTTATGACCCACAAGTCAAGACAGATTAGGCCTGATTGGATCGCCGATGCCACGTCTGACCTACAGTCTGCTGCCGTCTCCCTGGGCAAAGGTTTCCATGGGAACAAGCCCTGGGCTCCTCTAATCTGTTGTTTTGCAGCCCTCACTCATCTGGAGGCAGGCTGGATTCCTTTTTGTCAGTCCCATATTCTTCTGCTCTATTTCCTCACTCTGTAGACCCTCTCTCTCTCTCTCTGTCTCTCTCCTTCCCTCTTTCTCTCTCTCTCTCTCTCTCTCTCTCTCTCTCTCTGCTGCCAGCGTTGGCTCCTCCCTCTCTTTCCCCCTCCCTCCTCTCTCTGATCCACTCCAGTTTAACAGTGTACAACTAGAAAATGTGCTCAGTAGAGCACAGACCTCCGCCATGTCTGACACTGACAACACCCCGCAAGGAAGTTATGCTCCTCCTGGTGATAGGCCACACCCACCACCACGCCCCCTTTAGGCCAATCGACATGAAAAGTTCATCCAGTTCTTCCTTGGCCCATAACCTTCATAACAAGTTTTGTGCAAGGTAATTGCCTAAATGACTATAATATACATTTTAATCATACAGACATAATCATTTGTACGGGTGTATTTAATTTTGAAATTAATTCAAAACTTTCTCACTCTTGCACTCTTGATCATGAAGGAAACACTGATTGCAATGGTCACTGACATTTGACCTTAACATGTCAATGTTGAGTAGGGTACCTATGAATGTAGTAACCTGGGTTAATTAGAGCCTTCCTGAATTACTTACAAATTTTTTTTTTTTTTTAAATGTGCCTGTTAAATCAGTGACATCTTTTAAATCACTTCTCAAAACATATCTTTTTAAAAAAGCCTTTTATTAATTCTAGCACACCGTTTTATTTCCAACATGTCTTATCTGTTTTATTATCTTATCTGTCTTATTTGTTTTATTATTATTATTATTATTATTATTATTATTATTATTGTCTCTATTGTTGGTTTTTTTTTATTCTATTCCATTTTATTTCTGTATTATTTTAATTGCCTGATTTTATTTGCCTCAGTCCTGAAATATTTTATTCCTGGTGCAACCATGTAAAGCACTTTGTAACTTTGTTTTGAAAAGTGCTGTATAAATAAAGTTTATTATTATTATTATTATTATTAAAATGCTTTGTTGGAAGGCTATTACTATCGAAACACCAAGGTTTCAAATTTTTGTTTGGTAGTGTTTGTGCTTGATATAAATGACTGATTAGGATACAACCAGCCAGTGATGTAAAGGTAAATAAAAATGAGTGTAAACTATAACCTCCAGTTGGTGGTCATCATAAGGTAAACAAGCACCAATATAAATAAAAATCTGTTATATTTTCACAAATAAGCGTTAATGTATGATTTCTTGCCCTTTAAAAGGCCTTATCCTCATATATAAGTTTGATACTACAAACTATGATGTATACAATTCATTTAAGTCATATAGATTCATGTCATTGTAAAAAGTTGGTAAACTGTATTTCTGAGCAAAATAATGGGAGGAGGGAAACCACTTGAAATGCAGAAAGAAACAAAATTTATTCAGGCTCAACACTAGAAAAAAAAACTGCGTTAGAAAGCTGTGGGACACTTATCACTGGCTTAATGCAGACTTGGCAACGCATTTCAAGTCAGTACTCTTCCTTAGGCAGCAATAAAACTCTGAAACTCCATTATTCCAAATAACAAAGTGAGTAAAACTGAGTTTAGGTGTGTTTACGACCACTACATCCCTGGTGATGGCAAAAACTGGCAGAAAAAAAACAAACTCTTGCACATAACTTGCCAATTGTATGAGGCTGCCATTCAATGCATGATATTTATACTATTATGTCTAGTCTACTGTCTATTAAATGTCTGCTGACCCACTGTGAGGTCAGCCTGCTGTCCTTGTTATTGTGTATGTATGTCAGAAGGTACTGTGTTACTTTCTGCACCAATGTCACAAAGTCAAATTCAGAGATAAATTCAATTCAATTATTCAATTCAATTCACTTTATTTGTCCCCGAGGGGCAATTGCAGAGGCACGTAGAGTAGTGCAATTTACAAGAAACAATTACCAATTAACAAGAAACAAAAAAAAAAATAAAAACACACATAACATACAGTACAACAGTGCTGATTTAGAGGTATGCATTGTATGGCATACAGTGCAAAAATAAGCTATACCCGTTATGATACTAATATAATACTGATAGTAGTGCAATAATAGTACAGTGCAATATACACAATATACAGTGTACAGACAAGACAAACCACAAAGCAATCATGACTCAGTCATCAACATAATAGGGAGTCCTTGTAAAATACTAAAAGAAACTAAATAAAATACACAGTACTACTAAGAATAAAATGCACACTACTACTACAGTCCTATAGGGGCAGTAGTGGTGCTAAATTCTTAGCATGGATGGAAAAAAACAAAGAACCAACAGTATGATTTGAGTCATTGTCTTTTAACAAATGTGCTTAAGGACCCCCCCGACAGACAAACACACACACACACGCACACACACACGCACACAGACACACACACACACTGCCCAAAAGTAAGATATACTGTACGTGCAATAAGCCTATTTATGGTGTAAACTGTAAAGGTTATCACACTTGACTTCAGGCTTTCAGCTGTTCCAAACTGTGATATAAATTTTTTAATGATCTGCACTAGGCAAGGTTTTTCTGTAAAAATCCAGCCGTCTCATCAGCCTAAATCAATAATATAAGAGCATCCCATTCCCACTAACCCCCATATTTACTAATGGTTTGCAGAGGTGCTAATGCAATTGTGTGCGCAAAAAGGGACAAATCTGATATACCAATGCAAAAGGTTTTGCACATGTAAACTGTGATGGACAGTGGGGTGCGAACGGTTTTCGCTTTTGACCTAATTAATATGCACTTTTAGGCGTGTCAGCTGTGAGGTGCAAAACAGGGGGAGGAGATTATTCAAATTATCAAAATGACTCCTTTTGTCCGATTTACTAAAGCAAAAACTGCTGATTTCAACCCAGATTGCACATGATGAAAGCATGTCTAATTTATATACAGCATATAAGTATATATATTAGGCCTGGGAATTGATTAAAAAAATTAACTAATTAATCGCACAATTTTCATTTTTTTTCTCTTTTTTTTAAGACTGAAGCTTGTAATCAAAGATATTTAAACGTAGAATGACCAAATTAATCACTAAATCACCAATTTAATGTAGAATCAGCATAAAGGAAGTATGTTTGAAATCAAACACTATTGTTTAATAGCATCTTTGTAATTGAAAACAAACTCTCCCCTGTGAACTGCTGAGCAGTCATTTCCATCAAAACCATCAAAATTCAGCTTGAAAGCCATATTTCTTGCTTAAACTTTCTGCCTAAAAACTCCATCCTATCCTTCATCATTAGCCAGGATGGCTTGGCTGGTCACCTACTACAGGATGTAAACAAAACGGTGCCAAAAAACCAAAACAAAAAAAAAACACATGCACAGAGCCTGTAGAGATGCACAGCGCCCTCTAGAGGCCTATAAACAAACTGTGGATGGCAGACCGACTACTTGCCTGACCTGAAAACGCTGCTGTGGGAAAACAAGCACAGATCCTGTACAGGTCCACCAATGTTATCAAGTCAAGTCAAATCAAGTCAAGTTTATTTACAGGGCACATTTAAAACAACCAGGGTTGACCAAAGTGCTGTATAAGCATTGAAGTAAGAGAATAAATAATAATAAGCGACAGAGGCAATTCAATGTAGTTAAAAATACAAAACTAGGATGCTGTCGGGAAAGGGTATATCCCCAAAATTCCCCAATCCTCGAAGGCCCCATGAAGTCAAATGTAATAAAAAGCCATTCAATAATCACACAATGAGACTCCAGGGTTAATCTTCCCAATTATATTGGTTGTATGTCCCAACTATTTTTATTTTGCCAAATAATACAAATTTTCCTTCTTGGGCTAATCTAAAGTTAATTATATTATTATTACTCCTAAACACTCCAAAATGTATGGATATAATCCTCTAGGGATTGTCTCCCCAATAATAAAGGGTATGTACCTTAACTATTTTTTTTTAACACTTAATAATAAATGTATCTAATTAAATAGCCTATAGCCGCTAGCGGTGATGGCTGGGTTCATGCCAGTACAGCAGCCAGAGCTGAAATGTAGAAGTTTGCATTAAGATTACTGTCAGTTTTGTCATATTAGGCTGTTGAGCCATCAGAACCCCAAGTTATCAAGTTCTGATACTGAAGAATGTAATAGCAAGTTAAAAGGTGTCAATATCCAACTTTGTATTGGCTTTACTGTGTGTAGCTGTACACTCAAAATGCTGCTGTTGGGAAACATCTGGTCGGATCTGTATGGAAATTGGTGTGCATGTTCCACATAAGGGTTGGAATATGATTACCAAGTTTGTGCAATAGGGGTTAGGGTTGGCGTTTTTGAGTACCAATCCTTGGGCTGATGCCTACGACGTCTCTGGTGCAGGTGTACACACACACACACACACACACACGCAAACAAACACAGATGAACATGCACACACTCTCAACACTTTGCTTTATGTTATTATGTGGAGCACATGATTTTTGGTTCGTTTTTGTTGCCAAATTGGTATTGCTATAAGAGCAGCTGCTCGCAAAGGCACAGCTTGTTTTATAATAAACAATTGAACTGAACATTTTTTTGCCTGCCTGTTTGTGTGACTGACAGTTTTTCAGTGGAGGTGCCATACAGCAGGGACGTCACAATCACTCTTGCACTATCTGGGGTACTGAAGGCAATACTAAAGGCAATGCTACAGTGACAGCAGACAAAATCAACCCCACCAAAGGGCTGGGTTAACGTCCACATGTGAGAAGGACAGAGAGAAGGGGCAGACAGATCTCATTTATGTTTTGCATTTGCTCAAATAGTTTTGCTCGTATCGCTACAATGTATTAACTATTTGGAAAATTCCTATTCCTAAAATTCCTAAATATTCCTAAGTATTCTTAAATAATATATTTGTATTGGAAGGGGCGTTTTGTTCAACTAAGGGAAAAGGGGCAGGTGCCCATGAACCGAGAACTCCCCCTCTGCACATACACACACACACACACGCACACACGCACACACACACACACACACACACGCACGCACACACACACTTTTGAATTAACTTTTTTGCCTCATCCACAAACACTTATAATTCAGTTTGGGAGAACTTGGTGAACTTGTGATCCTAAGACTTAAATATAGCCAAGACTTAAATATAGCCACAAGCGCCAATTGCGAGGTCCAAGCACAATTTTAAAAGACAGACAGATTGACAAAACATTGCAGATGGTAGACAGACACATACAAACAGACATGATGCAAAGAGTTACAGCTAATTTTGTGTTGGCCTCTAACCTCTGGCTAATTTATAATTTCAACTACATTGTTGAAGTAGTTGAATTTTTTCCTGTACATGTATGGTATAGTTTTATAATGAAAAGTAGACTGCTGAATATTTTGAACAACCTGTTTCAAGACCCAGGCACTCGCACATCCGATTGTTTTAGTAACAGGTGCTTGGCTTGGGATTACAACTCAAGAAAAAGAAGAAGAAGAAGAAGAAGCCTGCACACTGTATCTTGCCGTACCACTTGAGTGATATCACTCAAGTGCTACAAGCAAGATACAGTGTAATTTTTCAGAATAACTGAATCATATTGAATAAATGTATTTGCACATTACTGTTACAGTGTCTTTGCACATTTCAAACACACCTGTATTCATGCAGTTATGGGTAACCTGTAGCTTGAAGTAGTGAAAGTGTAATGGAATTAGTAAATATATGTTGGCCATTAACATTTTCTTTATATCTATTACTAACAATATAATCATGTGATATGACACTATGATGTCGGCTTATATTTGGATATGAAGGAAAAGTATGAAATAGTTTTCTCTAAAAAAGGTTGTTTTTTTTTGTTTTGACTTTGCATGATTTTGACTTTTCTTCAGTTATGTCAAAATAGCACATATAGGCCAATGGAAATAAAGCATATACTGTGTATTGATAGACAAATACATAGATAATGAACTACAAATCACAGAATGGACTACAAGCAAGAGTCTTCTGCAATAGAGCTGGCTAGTCACACAGTAATCCCGACATCATCAAGGTTCCAGAAATGTTTTGACCGTTCATTTGTAGCATTCAAAATTCAAATTAGCTGGATCCGCATGGTTCCACTCATTCAATCGATCAGATAATTTACAGTGCGCGGGTAATGGATGACTAAATTGGATTTGCATTCTGAAATCTGAGAAAAGCAAGAAAAAAATCCTGGGTACAAGGCTGTGTACATAGCAGCCTTAGCTTGGTAAAGGACTGCAATTTAATGCACTGTAGGCATTATGGAAACACATGTGTCTGGTGATAAAGAAGATGATTTTTCAACACAGGGGAAATATGTAATAAATATGTAATAAATTTCCCTGCATTTTGTAATAAATTATTACATATTGCGGTGGTTATTTGTCATAGACAGTGGCAATTCAAGGTGCGTTACAAAGATTAAAAGATTTATAGGAACAATAAATAAATAAATAGTGGTGTAGATAAAAACAAGATTTAAAATAAGTTTAACATTTTTTAAAGAACTCAGTTAACTCAAATTAACTAAAAACATCCATGAACAGTGTGGTTTTGAGTCCTGATCAATCAATCAATCAAGTTTTTATTTGTCACATGTAATCATTCAGGTCCAATCACAGTGAAATGTAATCCCGTCAGTTCTGATTTACATTTTGATACATAATGCACTGTCTTATTACATTTTCATCATAAAAAAAAGTGCAACTCGCGTATTTTGTAATAACCACCGCAATATGTAACAATTTATTACAAAATGCGGGGAAATTTTTTACACATTGCATTCAGGCTGTGTATTACAAAATACGGCAGATTATTACAAAATGCGGATGTTATTACATAATGAAGTGAAAATTTATTACATTTTGTCGAGTTATTACATAATGCGGTGTTATTACATAATGCGGTGTTACACGTCTATTTTAAAGTCTTTATACTGGTTACCTGTTAGTTTTCATATTGATTTAATCGTATTGATTTTTATTAGTTTATAAGGCACTACATGGCCTTGCACCAGACTACCTCTCAGAAGGCCCCTCAGATCCTCCAGTTCTTCTCTTTTAGCTGTTCCACAAAGCAGAACAAAAACATTTGGTGATGCTGCTTTCAGCCGTTATGCTCCAAGCCGCTGGAACAGACTTCCAGAGGATCTGAGAGGAGCTGCTGAAAATATTGATATTTTTAAACGTAAACTAAAAACCCATCTATTCAGTCTGGCTTTTATGTAGTGTTTTATAATTTTATGGTTTTAGTATTTATACTTATTTTATTTATTATCATTATTATTTTTTTTTTTTCTATTTTGTTTTATCAACATTTTAGTGTTGATCATTATTATTTATTTTATTCTATTGTATTTTATTAACATTTTACTGTTTTACTATAATCAATTTATTTTGTGTAGTATTTCAGGATTTTATTTTTATTGTTATTTTTATTGCTTCTGTTATCTTTTATTGTTTATCTTTTATATCTTAACTACCCATCTTTTATTGTTGTCTTCTTCAATTAACTTTTTAGGGGGTTTTTGGTTGTTTTGGTGTGCATTAGTCTCTAAATCCATTTTTAACATCCTACGTTTTGTCAATCACTTGTAAAGCACTTTGAATTGCATTTGATTTGTTTGAAAGGTGCTATATAAATAAAGTTTGATTGATTGATTGATTGATTGACCTGCCCCCGGATATGAGGCCAAGGAAACGGGGTAAGAGAGGAGTGAGAGAGACAGCGCCTCCGGAGCAGATCCTACAAACCTGTCCTGCCTTCGATTATCATGGGAAATGTCAGATCACTCACTAGCCAACAAGCTGGATGAGCTGTCTGCTGAAGTAGTGGTTAATGGATTATCTATTGTCCGAGCAGACAGGGATGAAACAAAGAGTGGAAAGAAGAGAGGAGGGGGCCTCAGCCTGCTGGTAAACAATCAGTGGTGTCATGCTCGGCACATCACAGTTGTACGCCGCACATTGAGGTACTTGTGGTGGCGCTAAGACCTTATTATTTGCCCGGGAATTTTCTCACGCTGTCATAATGGTTGTCTACATCCCCCCCCTCCGCTGATTGTAAAATTGCAGCGAATACCATCCACACAGTCACTAGTAGAATCACGACACAATCACCCAGTGCTTTTATTGGTATATCTGGGGATCCTCTGTCTTACCCACATTTTCTCAGTTTGTTAAATGTCCGACCAGGGAGGACAGAACATTGGACCTTTTTTATGCAAATGTGTCTGCAGCGTACAAATCAGTGGCTCTCCCCCCACTGGGTCAATCTGATCATAACCTTCTTTACCTTGCCCCCCGTTACATACCTAAAATTCAAAAGCAGTGGGCTGTAAAGATGACTGTGAGAGAGTGGTCCGCTGGAGCTAGTGAGGCCTTGCAGGATGCTTTTGAGGATACTGATTGGGACATGTTCTATGAGGTGTATGGAGAGGCCTCTCTATAACGGATTATATGAATTTTTGCTTGGACAATGTGCTGCCTACTAGAACTGTGCAGTGTTTCTCAAATAACAAGCCTTGGGTTAGCAAGGAACTCAAAGACATTTTAAATGAAAAGAAACAGGCGTTCAGGTGTGGCAATAGAGAGGAGCAAACAAGGGTGCAGAAGATATTAAAGGAAAAGATTCGAGAGGCTAAGAACAGATACAGGCAGAGGGTAGAGTCCAAATTGAAACACTATAGCATGAAGGAAGTATGGAAAGGGATGGAGAAAATTACAGGCTATAAACCAGTCAGATCTTTGAATGAAGGAAGCAGACAGAGAGCAAATGAACTGAATCACTTCTTTAGATAGATTTGATAATCAGCCCTCATCGTGCCCCCTACCTTCGGTCTTGCCCCTTATATATAACTAATTCAGACCAATCCTCACCTCTGCATATCTCCACTGAGGAGGTCAGGAGGGAGCTGAGGAGAATACACCCCAGTAAAGCGGCGGGACCAGATGGGATTAGTCCCAGACTTCTTAAATCATGTGCAAATGAGTTGTGCTCTGTCTTTGCACACCTATTTAACCTCTCTCTGAACGTCCAGAAAGTACCTACTCTCTGGAAGACGTCATATATTGTGCCTGTGCCGAAGAAAGGACGTCCTGCGGTCCTGAATGATTACAGGCCGGTGGCATTGACATCACATATCATGAAGTCTCTGGAGAGGATTGTCCTGAGACAATTGAAAGCTCAAGTGGGACACTGTCAGGACCCCCTCCAGTTTGCATATAGGGAGCAGACTGGAGTGGAGGATGCCATTTTATTTCTTCTTCATACAGCCTATTCACATCTGGAAAATACAGACAGTATAGTGAGGATAGTATAATGGGGATACACTAGCCCCTTTCCTGTTCATCATCGTCCTTGACTTCGCACTGCGGAGAGCCATAGTCGGGCGAGAGGCCGAGCTTGGATTTACCATCATTCCGAGGAGGTGAAGACACCATTCAGCAGTTGTGGAGACAGACCTGGACTTTGTGGACGACATCGCACTGCTGTCTGACGAGGTGGGACAGGCGCAAGAACTGCTCCTCCAAGTGGAGACTGAATGCAGTCAGGTGGGCCTCTGCCTGAACGCTAAGAAGACAGAGGTTGTCATGTACAACACACCTGAGCATGTGCCCCTGAAGACACTGGAAGGCCGAAAGCTGAAGGAGGTCAAGGACTTCAAATATCTTGGGTCCTGGATCAACTCATCTGAGCAGGACATCAAAATATGGAAGGCCAAGGTGTGGAAGGCTCTCAATGACCTAAAGAAGATTTGGGGCTCCAACATGGCGAGAGAGGTCAAAATCTCCTTCTTTCTTGCCACTGTGGAGTCTGTCCTGCTCTACGGCTGCGAGGCATGGACCCTCACCCCCCTTGAGAAGTCCCTCAATGGCTGCTACACCCGCATGATGCAGGTGGCACTTGGCATCTCCTGGCGGGAACATGTGTCCGTGACAAGATAGCAGCACGAAGAATGCAGCTGGCAGGTCATTGCCAGAGGTACCCGGAGCTCCGGGCCCATCGAGTTCTCCTGTGGGAACCAACTCACGGCAAGAAGAGGCGCGGTGGGCAGAAGACCTCGTATGTCAGGGTACTGAAAAAGGACACCGGAGCGGAGAAGACCAGCGAGCTGGCCAGCCTCATGGCGGAGCGGAGTTTGTGTCCAGCTGAGGTCGACCAAGTAGTAGTAGTAGTAGTAGTAGTAGCCAAAAATAGGATTCTATTTTTCTATTTTTCAAGCGCATTTAATACAATTCACCCCCTGGTTTTACGAAAGAAACTTATTAAGATGCAACTGGGAAGTGCTATGGTGGCATGGATCACTGACTATCTGACAGAAAGGCCACAGTATGTCAGGCTTCAGGGCAATAAATCAGATGTTCGAAGGGTGGACAAATTTTTTCTGCTAGGTTTCTTCTTCTTTTTCCTTTTCTGCCTTAAAACAATCTGTACCTCAGAGACCGTAAGACTGGAAATACACTTTAATTTTATTGCTCTACGCCTATGCAAAGTGGTTGCGTTGCGAACAGCATTGTTCACCTACTCGTCTCTATACTTTTTGTCCGACTGGAGGTTGTTGGGGGGCAAAACACATAGCGGACACCTAACCCTAACCCTCAGGCCAAACTTTCAAAAGCAACATTTTTTTTTTTAAATCTCACCAACAAATTTGCCTTAATCTCCACCAAATTTTACACACAGCATATTTCAACTGCCTACATCATCTTTGCATCACAGAATTTTGATTTGTAACTGTTTGGCCTTGATGCACAAAAAAAGTTGATGGCGAAGATGCAACAGGAAGGGAGGCATTTCCTAAATGCTTAACCCTGCAATAACCAATATCAGACCTTATAACCAACCCTGAAACTAATGTGTGCTATGTGGAGATTTTATTGACACATAATGATATCAACCAATAGCCTAACCACACACGCGGGCCAGCTGCGCTGCTGTTTTCTCCTCTTTTCTAAAGCTTGTTGTCAAATTCCGCTCTGAAATGAAGCTCCTCCCGTGCCATTCAGTAGCTTTTAATTTTTTTAAAACTAACTTGGCATCTCCCTCGCTGTTTAAAAGTGGCCCTCACTCCGTCCCATTGGTGAAAAAAATTATTGTAATGGCAGAATCGATGAAGCAAGCGTATAAACTAGTAAATTTCCTAGTTAGTTTTAGTTTTAGTTTTTTATTTGACAATTCACTTTAAAAGGACAATTCCTTGGTTGCAACACCAATGTATATGCACAATTAAAAGAACATCAAGGATAACACAAAAAAGTCACAGGACTTTCCATTGTGGTCCTTGTTGTAACTCTTCACTTGCCATTGTGGGACATGTAGCCTTCAGTGGGAGAAAAATCTGGCAAAGCGAGACTGGTAACCAGCGACACTTTCGTAGGTACGTTTAGCTTATCTATTAGCCTTTATGCACAGACCTTCGCTAGGTTTGTCCTTCATTAAAACCTCCTTGGGCCTCTGTAGTCCAGTAACTTTGCTGTGCTTTATTTACAAATGTGTTGCGGTTTCTGTCACCCTCTAGTGGTCGGAAAATCGCTTATTGCAGCTTTAATGCTGGACCATCCAAACTTCACATACCTGCCTACCTGTTTGCAAAGGCCCCAAAATGTGTCAGACCACATTTGGTCATGCTGAGTAGCACCACCATCAGGACAAACTGGTATTTTTTCCAATGGCAATATGTCAGACAACATTTCACCTGCAGTTGTAGGACTGTCACCAAAATGTTGAGATATAGAACTTTTCCAAAATGATTTATCAAGCTTATAGTCAGTGTCAAATCATTTGTACATAGGCAAATGGACCGCTCTAATGGCCGCTTGTGGCTATATTTAGTGTTATCATTGTTATTTATAAAGTGACATTAATTCTGTATCTAATAATATACAGAATTGATGTCACTTTATAAATGGCAATGATAACAATAAATATAGCCACAAGCGGCCATTAGAGCGGTCCATTTATAAAGTGACATTAATTCTGTATCTAATAATAGCCTATACAGAATTGATGTCACTTCATAAATGAATACAATATTTTGTGTTTTAAATCTATATTACTAAATCGATATTATATATTATATATATATATTATATTAAAAATTCATTTGAATTATTTCTAATTAATATGAGCCTACAAGAGCTTCCAGTGTGCGACTGATGAACCTGAAACAGCCACCTTGTGAACCGTTCACTTATGTAAAAATTAAGACATTACTTCCTCCACAATTTCCCACACACGAATGTTACTTTTATCAATTTGTTACTGAATAAACCTTTATTTGGACCAAGTCAGCGGATGCAGTGAGATGCCAGTGTTTTCCGCCCCCTGCCTTTTGGTTTCGCCCAAACTTGCCTCAGATCCTCTGCCTTTTATTCCTCCGCTGAAGATCTGCGCTCCTAAATGAATTCGCTGTCGATGGCCCGCCGCTGGACGCCTGCACTATGAATGCATTGGCTTTTTACAGTCAAATGCCTGGAATTTCTATTGTAATGGATATCCTATATTTTTTATGGATACTGCCAACGGTATGGGCTGTCGAAGGTAAGGCAATATGCAACTCTTATTTGAATATGAATTATTTCAGTGTGCATGAGAGCGACATGGGCATGACAGAGTGAATAAGCGACAGGGACAGCAAGGATCCATCATTTATGCAGAACGGAAACCCGATGTGATTGTGCAGTCTAAATGAACACTACTACGTTTTAACCGAATTTCAAAATGTATAGGAATCCCATGGAAATCCGTGAAGTGGTGTTTCAGATGTGGCTCTGTCACAGCTCATTACACTGTGAAATGTTGAGGATGGAAACATGTTATTAGGCTAGGCTGGGATTAATCTTTTTTTTTTCCTGATTTATACCAATTATTTAACGGCTGGGGAATAACATTGCTGTCATTATAGTCTCGCTGTTTTGATCGGCTTGAATGTGATGTGCTAATATAACAACTGTCTATACTGTTATCGCTTGCTTTGAGATGGTTATGGGCAGTCTGAAACACTATGATGTATGTGTATGCATGTATTATTGTATGTATGTATGCATGCCTGAACAGTGGTGTGTATACATTCTGTATGTGTGTACATGTATGTATGCATACATACTGTATGTGTGTATGTATGCATGTACAACGTGTGTATACATTATATGTAAATACTGCATGTATGTATGTGTGTATGTATAATGTGTGTCTATACATTATATGTACATACAGTATGTATGCATGATGGCCAAAATAAAGGAAACGCCAGCATAAATCCCCTTTCACACAATGTTAGTAGCTCTGTAATGTAGTTGAGGGTTTTTTGTAATCTGGTTTTGGGATGTTTCCCAAGGTCAGTGCAAATCACATACCAATTTCTAACTGTTTCTAAATGGTCATCTGAGCCCTTTAAGATAGCAGTGGCAAATGCTGTAGAACTCCATCAATGCTTAGTTGGGATATTATAGGTAAGGCCTTGTCATAGGGCCAGCATAACTGACATGCTCCTCAAACCATTTGGTGACTGCTTGTTCTGACATTCTGCACTTTGACATTCAAGAGCACAGTAATTAGTCATCAGAATCACCAGCCATCAGACTTGGATGATGTGGTATAAATGTCAAAGTATACCTGTATTTGCAGATTATAGGGTTAGACCGATATATATTGTTTTGCTGATAGATCAGGCCTTTTATTAAATATTGGATATGGTCCAGTCAATGTGGCCCACTGCCGATACATGGAGGGTCCTTACTGACCACGTTACATAAAAATAGTCAAGTAGTGACATTTTATTTTCTTTGGAAATGTTATTTTTTTAAATGTAATTGTTAATTCTTTATAATAATTTAATGTATCCCATAGTTTCTCCTACCATTGAATAAGTGGGTTAGTCTGGGTTTCAGTGGAACGTTTCAGTGTTATTCCAGAGGCTTTTCCACCCTAACAAGAATAAAGTTTGGGGCAAACACTGAATAATATGGAGTAATATATTTGTAACCTTTTGTCATGGAAATGGTCAAATTTAAAGATGCTAAACATTGGCTCAAAATATCGGCAGCTTCTATCCAAAAACATCGGTATCCCTCAAAAAACCCATATTGGTTGAACCGTATTGGAGATACCCACTAACAAATCAATCCCACATGTATTCCTGCAAATTCTTGTCTGTTTTGATCCTCCAGTTACAGCAGTGCTCAGTTGAGGCTTTGTATCAGTTCTTAATCAACAGTTAGTACAATGAGAGTAACTGAAATAAATGTGTTTTTGATATTTTTGTGTTTTGGGGTTTTTTGATATGGGAAGGCGATGCAAAAGATGAACAAACAAGGGAAACAATTTGAATTTTGTTGCATAAATCTACTCTAGAGCATTATAGGAGTTTTTCAGTACATTAATGACGCATCTTTGTGATTTAATATTTTCATACCTGCCTTGTCCTTGTCTCTTTCCTCTCTACTTAATTGATTACTTGATTATTAAAACTGAACCTTGAGCAAATCATATACAAGAGCCAGACAGAACAGCAGCAGATCAGCGAGGAAAGACTTTGTTGAAAAATTAGATTTTATTGTGTTTAGAATATAATCTTCTTATACTGGATTGTAGTTAATTTGCTGTGTCATCTGTATAAAGACCTTCGACATCTATAAATATTGTAGAAGTCTGCATGTTCTGGCAATATACATTATATTGCTATTAAAATGAAGTTGTTTAAATGCAACTGCTGCTTCTGGCTTTAGTCAAAAAAATGCTGTGAAAGAAAATAAGTTCAAAATAAGTTCATACTATATTACAAAAACATAGGTTAGAATACAGGAAGTTGGTAACCATCCAGGTTAAAAAATTTTTTTTTAAAAAGGCTTGGATTTTTACACTTGGCCAACACAATATTTTCTTTGCGTGTTTGTAATATTACATTTGGTGTTGAGTTTCGATGAGAAAGGTTACTCATCCTATAGAACAGTGATTCTCAACCTTTTTCACATCAAGGACCCCTAATTTAGTCCACATTTGGGACTCGGACCCCGATTTGATGAGATTTTGTGTCTCGGACCCAAATATGCAAATATTTTTATTGTTAGATATGATTGTCCAGAATTCCATGACTGTCTGTATTGTAGGTACAGTAGAGAGATAACAGAGAAACTATGATCAAAACAGTCATTCTTCTACATTTTCTAATTGTGTTAACTTCTTGTAAATGAAATAATGGTGAAGTTTAACAATTCATCAATTTGCCTGGGGGCCCCCTGGAACCCCCTCAAGGACCCCTGGTGGTCCCCGGACCCCACGTTGAGAAACACTGCTATAGAAGGTGCTTCTATTTATCCTATAGATGTGGTGGAAGGGTAGCGCCAGCACAGAAAAGCACATCAGACATATAGAACATATTCAATACTAAATGTAAAAGCTGGACTATACTACTGTTACTGCTGGGAGAGTGTAATATATAATACACTTTTTAGAGGATCATTTTCCCCTCAGTACACACTGCAGTTGCTATAACATTAATGTTGATGTATTATTTTACATTGAACAAGAAATGGTAAGTAGTTACCATTAAACTGTGTATGTGATCATTAAATTCTACTCTTTAATATTGATCTTATTAGAATGTGTTATTTAAGATATCTACTTTAAAGCTGAATATGGATTCTTGTAGTCATGGGCATTTCAGTTGTGATATGAACTAGGGTTCAACTGACATGGGTTTTTGAAGGTTGATACCAGTATATTTGTCTTGAAGCTACCAATAGCTGATATTTTGTGCCGATATTTGCCAATATACAGTATGTCCATATTTGACCATTTTCATGCCAAAAAATAAAAAAAATGACAAGTATGCAATGTTTCCCCAGAATTTCAGGGTGGAAATAGGTGCATTTAGGCCACGGGACACTAAAACTCTGTATTGAAACTCATAACAATCATAACGTGTTCATGCATTTTGACTGGGATCCAATCAAAATGCATCATTAGCATCAGTTCAGGTAAAGGGCTTCCCATAGACAACCATTGTAGTATTTATCATATGTACAATAAATATATAATCAATCAAACTGCATCATATCATCATATCAGAGGAGAATGACACTAACTGGACCAGAACTGATTTTTAATGAAAGGACAATATCATATATCGGTCTGAGCTTATACCCCATTAATTTCCAGAAAAGTGGTGAAGTCTCTCTGTTTGTACATGTTTGCACCTGTTAGCCTGACACTGAAATAAACTCAAACCAACATGCTATGAGTCTGCAAATTCAAACTCCAATTCATTGTCAGTGGATCAGGTCTAGGAATTGTCTCTTGATGACATCCTAGAGTATCAGCTTTGGCTTCTAGCTTTGGGAGAGAGACTTGTTCATATTCAAATTGTATTCATATTGTCTAAGACAGTGGTTCTCAACCTTTTTCATATCAAGGACCACGGACCACGGACCCCCATTTGATAAGATTTTGTCTCTCGGACCCAAATCTGAGAATATTTTTATTGTCAGATATGATTTTGTCCAGAATTCCATGACTATCTGTACTGTAGGTAGAGAGATAACAGTGATAAAAATAATCATCAAAATAGTCATTCTAAAATGACAAAATAATTAAGTTTAACAATTCATCAATTTGCTGGGGACCCCCTGGAATGCCCTCAAGGACCTCTGGTGGTCCCCAGACCCCACGTTGAGAACCACTGGTCTAAGATCAAAAATCCAAATTCTAGTTTGGGAGGAATTTTCTCTTTGACTTCACTTCCTCTTTGTAGCCTAATAATAAAACTTTGAGTAATCAAATACTATTCAACTTTGTAATGATAAGTGATCTATAAATAAAGGTTATTATACGTTTTTACAATGAAGTACCTGTAATAGTACTAATAATAGTAATATTCAGAAATAATATTCAGAATCACAATACTGGAATGGTATTTTTTTTTTTTAAATGAATATGATTTAATATAATGACATTTCAAAAGCTGACTTGCTAACTTTGCCATTTCATTTTAATATTTGTAAAACAAATCAAACAAAAATAGCGGCTGTGCTGGAACACTGCAATGTTTTCCTGATGCTAATACATTCATTTCTTTGATTTTATTCAAGACAAAAATGTTTTCTTTAATTCAGGTAATTATATATACAGTATATATTTCTATTTCTATGTCAGAATATCAGTGTTAAAACAGAATTACAGGAGTCTATTACTGGTCTGGTTTGGTCTGGTCTTATCTACGTTGCTGTGGTCTGGTCAGGTCTTTCTGGTCTTGTCTGGTCAAGTCTAGTCTGGTCTGGTATTACCCAATTTTTGTAAGCTGGCATTCAAACCTAGTGCTTCATGTCAATGTATTTTCTAAAAAACAAAGATCTAATGTGCATGTTAGAGAACTACAACAACCATAATTAATTGCGCGTCCGATGCAGCGCATGGTGTCAGTCAACAGTCGGTCCTTTGGTTGTGCTTTCTGTGTCAACATGAATTGAATAGAGAGGCAAAGCCTGAAATTTACCCTACGCCAGTGGTTCTCAACGTTGGGTCCGGGGACCACCAGGGGTCCTTGAGGGGGTTCCAGGGGGTCCCCAGCAAATTGATCAACTTCAGCATTATGTCATTTACAAGAAGTTAAGACAATTAGAGAATGTAGAAGAATGATTATTTTAATCATAGTTTGACTATTGTCTCTACAATATAGATAGTCACAAATTTATATATATTAAATAGATTCTCAGATTTGGGTCCGAGAGCCCAAATCTTATTGAATGAGAGTCCGTGGCTCTAACGTGGACTAAATTAGGGGTCCTTAATATGAAAAAAGGTTGAGAATCACTGCCCTACGCCATATGCTGAAGAGGTGACCCATCTGTAATTAGCTGTATGTTATATTTGCTTCACAGAATGTAATCAGATGGGAGTGCAATAGCCTAATGTTGCTGTAGCAAGTTAGCTAATTCTAGTCTCATTAGAGAGTAAGTGTGCGATCATACCTACAGTTGGTTTTCTGTGGTCTGAACCATAACTAAAAAGTTGACTTTGTTGCGTTTTTGTATTTGGTCGGTTTAGGTTCACACTTGCTTGTAAACAAAAGTCACATCAACTCACAAGTAGCTCCTTTATTGGACAGAGTTTTGGAAAGGTTAGAGGTTTTGGCAGTGTATTATGTAACTATGTAACATCGGCTAAGCATGATGGACTTGTCTGTACTCTTTGATGTAATTTCCCTTCTCTGGTGTTCATACCAATTAAGAACACATAGAAATAGCTAAATGTGAGCATCAGTCCATACTGCGGTTTGTCCTTGATTCATTTTGTTATGCCAGGTTTTCCAACCATAAGTAACTGCTGTATGTCAGGTGTCAATGTCTGTCTCCTTATACATATACAGTTTTTTTGTTTTTCCTAGTTGGTATTATTAAACAAACCGCACCAAAGATGAGACGCGCGTTTTCAGGCGTCTCAAGTCCATCATTATTTTAACAGCAGAATAAAGAACATTAGGAATAGTTCACCCAAAAATGAAAATTCTGTCATCATCTACTCCCCCTCATGCCAAATGAAACACAGATGAAATTTGTTAGTCCATATAACACACAGGGAGGTTGCCAGTACAACTTGGTACTAGCCTTCTCCAAAACAACTGAAGTCAATGGGGGCCTGTTCTTTAGAGTTCCAAAACAAAAACAGCCAAACAATCACACTGTGAATAGAAAGACCTATACATTATACATACATTATTTGTTGCAAATCAATCAGCTGTAGTTAAGATTTGCACTAAATGATGGTGTAAATATACTGTAGGTCTTTTTGGAACTCTGAAGAACTGGTCCCCACTGACTTCAGTTGTTTTGGAGAAGGCTGCTATGGAGTTGTGCTGGCAACCTCCCTGTGTGTTATATGGACAAACTTCACCTGTGTTTCAACTGGCATGAGGGGGAGTAGATGATGACAGAATTATCATTTTTGGGTGAACCATTCCTTTAAACACACCCCAACCCCCCCTCCCACACACACACACTGAAGTAAACTGCCAACCTGTGGAAACAGTGAGGAGGGCAGACTCTGACTTCCCCTTGGCTCTGCCGCCATCTTCCCTTATACCGCTTTATGCAAGCCTAGTCAGACCTGACCGATTTCAGCCACGTCAGAATCCATCCAGTCAGCGCTGGGCCTGCATAGTCTGGCGAAGCACATCGGACTCTCTCTCTCTCTCTCTCCATTCATTCACACAGACAGTGGCTATTTTTACCTGAAAGGGTAGGCTCACAGTAGTGGTTGTTTCCACACGGGCACAGATGTTAACCCCAAGTGCTTAAGCATGAGAGTATGATGCCTCGTTGCTGGAGAAGTTTCACACATAATGGCAGTGTCTTGTACCAGCCTCTGTTGTTCCTCCCATTTACACTCTCTCTCTCTTATCGTGTCTCTTTTAGCTCGCCTTTGAACGCTGACACGGAAACAGTGCTGGGGTGGCGTGATTATTGTTTCCTTCACAGCAGGAGGGCTTGTGGGTAGAATCGTGGGTTAGAAGCCGCTCAACACTGGGGCTAGAGAGTAGGCCTACATGTCTGTGGCGTTTGCTCCAGATTTTTTTTTTTTTTTTATGACATTTCTGCTTTGTTGGACAGTACAGTTGAGAGAGACAGGATAGACCGGGGGAGAGAGAGAGAGAGGGGGATGACATGCGATAAAGGTCCCAGGCCAGATTCAAACCCAGGACGTTGCAGTTACATGGTATGTGCCTTATAGACCACTGAGCCGCCAGGACACCCAGAACTTCTCTTTTATAATCATTAAATCTATAAAACAAGAAAAACAAAACAAAAAAAACAAAAAAAACAACTACTACTAAAAAACTTGAAAAACTTGAAAAACCTAGAAAGGAAAAAGAAATTCAGCCACTCTTGGAGGCCAATGGATATAAAATAATAAGATAGGTAAGCAGACATGCAAAGTAGAGCTACACACCTCTAGTGTTCAGTGTTTCTGAAGCCTCTGACCCAGGTTGATGATGATGATAATAGTAATAATAATAACCTCCGCCAAGGAGGTTATGTTTTCGGTGCTGTTTGTTTGTTTGTCTGTTAGCAGGATTACGGAAAAAACTACTGGCCCGATTTTCATGAAACTTTGTGGAAGGGTGTAGCATGGGCCAAGGAAGAACGAGTGCCCTTCTAGTTATTATTATTATTATTATTATTATTATTATTATTAGCAGTAGTAGTAGTAGTAGTAGTAGTAGTATAATAGTAATAATAATAACAATAACAGCATATTAATGCATACTTTTGTGGAATCCAATCAAAATGTCACATTAGAATCAATGCGGGTTAAGGACTTCCTTAAGCTGATTTCAGTTTGGTCCATCATTCTTGGCAAATAATAAACCAGCCGTTTTATTATACAAAACATAATACCTACTTTGTGCCTACTTACCATAATATCTATTTAAAACTATTTCTTAAGTCAACTAATTCAACATACCACGTGTCCTTATTCCTCAGAGGTAATACTTTTTGTTTGTTCATGGAAGGAATCCATTCCTGGCCTCAGTGCCTTTTGCAGCTGTTTTACATTGGAAGTCAGTTAACTAAGCCAATCAATAGTCAGTGCTAGGCTCAGCGCAGTGCTCTTTCGCCTCTGGGAGCAGTGACAGAAAATATCGAGCATCAAAACAGCCCATGACCTACTTCTCCATTGGCCTATGTTTGGTTCACAAAACTCGTGAATGTGAACTTGATGATGGAATGTGTGGTAGCATGACAGAGAGCCACAGCAGTAGCATATGGCTAGTAGGGATGGCCAGATTGTGTACACTATGGAACAACTATCAAACTTCATCAGACTACTCCAATATACAGTAAGGTTCATGTTTATCTGTGTCAAGTTTATTCGTGTATCCATTCATGCAATTTTAGTGACAACATCCAATCAATGGCTACAACTTGAACCAGAAAGGGAAATCTCATGGGTTTTACCTGCAGGACCTGTCATAAAGGAATGCAAAAAAGTGCAAAAAAAAAAAAAGTCACATCAGCACAATGATTGTGCATCTCAGTTCTAAGGCTGTGTGAAGGTATTAAACAGGATTAGTATTCAATTCAGTGATTCATGTGTATTTTTATGGCTTAGAGCAGTGCAATCAGAACTTATCAACTATCTCCCAAAATATGCGATATCAAACAAATAAAGCAAGCTGAGCCATTCACAGTGAATGGGAGACTGGCTTAGTGGACTCAAACAATGTTTATCTGTACTTGAACATCCAAAGTAGCTTTATATAATAGTGGTGCTAAAAGTGGTAAATGTAACCTAATTGGTCACTGTTCCAGCCAGTCCAGGATTCAAATTGGTGACTTACAAGCCTGCTTCTCTAACCTCTAGGCCAGTGGTTCTCAACGTGGGGTCCGGGGACCACCAGGGGTCCTTGAGGGGGTTCCAGGGGGTCCCCAGCAAATTGATGAATTGTTAAACTTCACCATTATTTCAAGTTAACACAATTAGAGAATGTAGCAGAACGACTATTTTGATCATAGTTTCACTTTTATCTCTCTACCTACAATACACATAGTCACAGAATTCTGGATAAAATCATATCTAACAAAAAAACATATTCTCAGATTTGGGTCCAAGAGACAAAATCTCATCAAATGGGGGTCCGTGGCTCTAATGTGGAATAAATTAGGCGTCTTTGATATGGAAAAGTTTGAGAATCACTGCTCTAGGCTGCTGACCACATTGTACATCAGTGTGACATCACAAAATAGAGCAGTAGGGCAAACTCTTTTCTCTCCTGTCTGGCAATGGAAAACACTGGTCATTGAGTGTAAAATGAGCTGAACTGTCTTAGGTCATTCCTCTTTTAAGGCCACGCTGGTGAGTTGTGATATCTATTTTTGATAGATGCCTAAACAAAAAATGAAAGGTATCACAAGTATTAAATTTTTTCATATTTTTTAAATTTTCATACATATTTTTCCAACATAACATTAAAGCTCAGATTCACTAAACTACTTTGTGCAGGGAATTGCACGTGCTATATCACCAAAATGACCAAATCAGAATGCCATGCTGCTCAATAAAAATATATAATATGATATCGCTGGCCAAAACATTTAAACCTTCTGGTGTTTTTCATTCAGTTTCCATGTACCCAACAAATCACTGAAAAACCCTACGCTGATTGTTTTTAGTTTTTCAAAATTCATTATAAGCATTTCTCAATACTGAGTTCATGTTTTCAAAACTCTTAATGCAACTTAATGCGACTCTTAACACTAAAATGCTGTTTGGCCAAACAGATAATTTTATCCATAAAATGTAATCAGAATCTCAAAACAACATGTTTTATAGTGTACAATATGCTGACACCACGTAAGAATAAAGGAAAGGAAGAGTCATACACAATAGAAATACTGCAGAAAAGACTTAATTAAAGTATTTTACTTTTTTTGCATGCTGCAGTAATGTGGATCCAGTTTTTTGCATAATTATAAAATACACAAAACAATACAATAATGGAAACAAAAATTTCAACACTAATACAGTAACCTGTGTAACACAGGTGCAATAGAGGTTTCCAACTGTAATGGAAATCAGCTGTTTGATCTCATTTCCATAGCATGGTACTGATGTTGCTTTGCAGGAATCCATAATGTAAACAATGTGTCTCTGGTCTCTGAATGTCTAGGTTTTTTCATTCAATTTTTTTTTTACTATATTACATATCATATTTTTATCTAGCAAACTGCTGTAAACTTTTTGTTTGTATGTAAGTTTGTATGTTAGGTTTTCATCAGTTTCACACAGAGTATGTAGAGTTTAACAAAGTGTGCTTTTGGTGGTGGTTGATTTTGAGTGAAAAATTTGCATTCATGGGTTTTGAAAATTTTGCACATTGAATGCATTTTGTGTGAAAGCAATGAAAACTCATTCGCCGTTTGCTCCACATAAAGCACTGTTGTGGTAACTGCATGAAGTGTTTTGAAAAAGTGAGCTCAGTATTGAGAAAGACTTGTGGCCATTTGAGAAAACCTGGCAGGCTTCCTGAGTGGTATTGATGCTATTGATGTACGCACGTTCCTCTAGTACCACCATGGGAAAATGAAATAGTGTACAGAAATAGGAAACACACTTATTAAGTGAACATACAGGCTGTTTGTAAGTCACAACACATTATAACAAATGTTTGTGCCAAGTTCCAGGGATCTGTGCATGACAGGTTCATCTTCCACAACAATGGCTTGAGTGAGTTGCTGCAAAACATGAACAGTGACTACGTTTACATGGACTGCAATAATCCGACTATTGACCTTATTCTAAATAAGACAATATTTCGATCAAGGCGTTTACATGAGTTGCTTATAGAATATTCCATTCATATTCCCGTTTCCCTCTGGAATTTAACCTGAAACCCTTTCTGTCATGTTGCTACCGTGGAAGGGACAAAATGTCGGGACTTCTTTTTACCGGTGGCAGTCATCTTTTCCTCTGTAAACAAGTTGCGCAACACTGCGCGCTGGAAGCTAGAGCATGCGTCGTCAAGCAGTTGGATTGCCGTACGTGTCGCAAAATGTTGCGAAAACTCTGATAGGACGTCACAGTGCGATTAAAGTGTATACATGTCTACAATGCACTTCAATAATGCGACTAAGATCGGAATACTCCACATGTCTTAATTCAACTATTGCTTACTCCGACTATGACCTTATTCGGGTTAAGGTAATCAGAAACTGCTGTTTACATGACAGTGTCTTATTCAGAGTATTGTCTTCATGGGGTTAATATCGAAATATTGCAGTCCATGTAAACGTGCTCAATGAGTCTTGGCTATTGGTAAGACTAGAGTGTTCTTCCCAAGATATGCAGCTTTTTATAAAATTGCCTTTACTCAGTTTGGTCTGCCTATGTTAGTCACTCCAGGTGATAGTAGTTACACCCTTCTGCCCTATAGAACGCCAGTGCGGAACCCCTCCACTGATGCAGAGTAGAGGTACAACAGCGCTCACATCACTATGCAGGGAGTGATTGAACATGCCTTCGGCACCTTCAAAAGTTGGTTCAGGTGCCCTGGCCGCACTGGTGATGCTTCATTGTACAGTCCAAGCCAAGCCAGATTTGTGGTAGTGTGCTGCAGAACATTGCAATGGACCTTATTCACATGCCAGCCATTTTTGAACTTGGGGTGGGAAACCAGAAGATTGCAAGACATATATAAAAATAGCATTAGTGAGGACCAAATACAGATAAACCAGTTACCAAATTAGCAGGCAATCTCGAGAACAACAACCACAACGACTTTTTGAATTCAGCAGGGCAGTTAGTAAGCTAGTCGTGATAATGGATTAAATATTTTAAAATGTAAACACATCCCTCTGGATTATTGAGCTCCATTTGTTTCAGATGTGTTTTTCAGTGGGACATCTGTCAAATGATAAATGCTTATGTATCTTGGTTCACAACAGTAGGACAGAGCAGGCTGGACTTCCAGGTAGAGTTTCCCACCCTGAGTATTCAAAATGGCCGCTGTGTGAGTAAAGTCAATGAGAGCTGGCTTGGACATTGAGAATGGGGGCCTTGAGGACCAGGGAGAGAGAGATGAGAATGGGGGCCTTGAAAACGAGGGTGGTGATGTCAAGGAAGATCCACTTGCTTCACAGAGCCATGATGGGAGGAGAATCTGCAAAAATATTATTTAACATTATTTCAGTTAGAATGAATATGACTTTCATGCTTGCCCATTGCCATTTTCTGTCTCATGCTGTACAAAATAAATTAATCATATAAAAGCAAGACCGTTTTGGGTAGTAATTCATTTAAAAGCTTTGGAGTGAAGAAGTAGCCTATCAAAATTCAAACAATGGCAAAACATTCATGTCATGTCAAACTGAGAAATTGCTTTAATCTGCCATTAAAAATGGAACTACGCTACATAAAGTGTACATGAAATGGTCCTAATATTTCTCGATTAAATTCATACTAGGTCTATGCGCAATAGGATATAAATGCATTCAGAACCTTGGACAGCTCCCGGTTTAGGCATGAGCTTTAGTTCAGCAAACAGAATCATACACGGGAGCCACGGATCAGTTGTTTATTTTATGAAAGCATAAACCAGTTCATTGGTTCTTTTCTTTGAGTTCAGTGGAGAATTTCCGTTTCCGAGGACACGCAAAAGAGTGTTTCTCTTCCACACCCCGTTCCTTCAAGGCCTGCAGCTATTCTGGTCATCACACTCATCAGGTGTGAAATATTCTGGTTCAGTCCAGAGAATATTGGTTTGGCTCCTCAACTTGACAGTATGTCTCTGCTGGTCTTCAAACAGCTGCTGGTCAAAGTCAGCCTGCGTAAGTTGATTTGGCATTGGTTGGTTTGGCAGGTCTGACATCAGTCTTGGCTGGGGTTTGGAACCAAACTGAGTGTCACCGTCAAATCCTCAGATGCCTCGGTCACCTCGGATCACACATTACTTCCCAGCAGAAGATTCTTCTGTTGAGGGTGTAGACTTTATGGATGCCAAAAGTGTAGCATTAGAAAAATGATGGGTGCCAGTCTTCCCATTTTCAAAATATTTGTATATATGCACAACAGTGAAGCTTTATTGTGTGGTGCAAGGAGAACCACCTGCAGCTCAATGTTATTAAGACGAAAGAGCCGGTGGTGTATTGCCATCAGAGCAAGGAAACCACTGTCTCCTGTCACCATCCAGGGAAATAATCTGACAACACAGATGCACTCTCCAAGAAAGGACAAAGCAGACTGTTCTTGAAGGGATTCAAGTCAGTCAACATGGACAACAGACTACTCTGCATCTTTTACCATTTTGTATTGGCCAGCACGCTTTTCTCGTGGTGGTGTGCTAAGGAGGCAAAATCAAGTAGGGGGATGCATGGAGATTCAACAAACTGGTAATAAAGGCTGGCTCTGTCATAGGGCTGAGTCTGGGCACCCTGGAGGCAGTGGTGGAGCGGACAATGAGGTCTAAACTGATCTCCATCTTGGACAACACCTTGTACCCTCTCTACACTGAGTCGGTACAGCTTCAGAGCACCTTTGGTCTCCAGCTCATCCCCCCAGAGATGTACCAAGGAGCATTTAAAGTGTTTATTCGTGCAAACTGCCATCTGGCTACACAATTATTCTCATCATGATGGCCCCATCCTCAGCCAACTAGAGCACTGCAGAAGCCTGGTTGTACTGCACTGTCTCTATCATCTGCTTTGAACTACTCTGTACATATATCTGTTCTGTTTGCACAGTCTGACCTGTGTGTGTGCACATCAGGGTTTCCCCCAGTGTATACTTAACCTACCGGCCTGGTCTACACATTGGAGGAAAAATACATGAATGCATCTAACGTCATTTCATTTGACATTACTTCATTCATTCAGCGAGTACGAACAGCAGTGTTGTATGTGGACAGCAATGTCAGCAGTGTCAATAATGGAATTGCGCTACGCATATAGTGGCTTTTAAGGCCCGATCACACAGACAGGACACATTTTGAGGTAATTTATTGTGCTTGCTTGCGTGAATGTGGTTTAGCTAAATTCTAAAGAGTAAAAATCCATGAATATAAGTTACCAGAAATTTAGAGTGCAGCTCTAGGGTTAGGGTTAGGGTTAGGGTAATCTCGGAACCCATCGTCTATTGGTCTGACGACGATTAGACTCTGGGTGCGACGGCCAATATTTCGGGGGTTGCGGTATAGCAAGCAGACATCCGGGCCAAGACTTCCTCTTCCGTGTGCCGGTCATTGTTTACAGTCCGATTAGCAATTTGAGACGCCAGAATGGACTTGGAGTTGAGAGATGACGTCTCATATGCAGATATCTGTTAGAGATTAGATGAAATGTCGTCTGGACCTAAAACACCTACAAAAAGTATCGATGTTTGTGTATTGTACTCAACTCCAACTGCATTTCTGTACATATGTCACTTCCATCTGTAAATCTGATAATGTGAATAGCTAACAATGCACATTTACACTTCTGGATACATTACTGTACATACTGTACACTAATTCACTAATACGCTAAATCTGTAAATTCCATCTAATTCCATCTGATAATGTGTATTGATGCACATTTGTACACCCTGAATATATGCTCTTGCATTGGCCTGTAACTTTGTAAATCTATAAACTGCAAAAATCTCTAAATCTGTAAATCAGAATTCTATCTATTCAATATGTTTTATTAAAATGTTTATCTATAGTCTATTCTTTGCTGCTGCAAGGGCCCAGTTTCCCATTGGGGAATGGTGAAGTCCATCTTTAATACTGCAATTAAGACAGATGGAGTTCTGTGATACTGGTTGCATTATTGGAGTGTTGTAAATGGCACATGCCAAGTAAGTGATCAGAAGTTTCACAAGTTGCCCAAAATATGTTGAACAGCTAATCTTTACAGCTACTATTAAATCCAGACTTCATGCCTTGCGTCTCAGCACTGGATAAATTGTGGGAAAATAACACAAGTATACATGTACATGACAGGATAGAAATGATGATGTCGCATGTAACCTAGTATAAAAGAAAAAAGATGATAGTCTATTTAATTAGTGACTGCGTGATGGCAGACTGCATGAAAATAGGAATAACAATAGAGTCTTATTTATTTATTTTATTTTATTTTATTTGCACACACATAAAACTGCATAAAATCCAGATAAGATAAGATGTGACAGGAGAGGTCAAGAAGCCACAGGCTTATACAACGGACCTCCCCTCAACTTAAGGAGGAAAACAAACAATAACAAAAAAGGAAAAAAAAAAAACAAAGAAAAAAACTAAGCTAACATAATTTAGAAAAATGCAACAAAAAAGAAATGACAACAAGAAGCACACAAACTGAGGAAAACAATTAACAACAATCCAATGAAAAAAAAGAAATACATGAAAAACAATAGGGGAAAAAGAAGAAAAAAAGAAAAAAAATATATATTTATATTTATACACGTCAAAAAATAATTAGACATCATGAATTAAATGTGATGACAATTTCCTTTTAAAATTTTCTAAAGATAACAAGCTCTTGATAACGTGTGCTTTAGCGTTCCATATCTGTACACCATGATATCTAAGGGAGTACTGGCCATGTTTCGTTTTGTAAAAAGGAAGGTGAAGATGATCAAACTGTCTAGTATTATATGAATGAATTTGGGAATTAAATTTGAAGAAGTTGCTAAACGATGATGGTAGAGAAAAAGGCAAAAACATATATTTATATATAAACACACATATCTGATGAATATTTATGTCATATACTGAAAGAATGTTCAGTTTTCTGAACAGGGGGACAGAGGCCTCGTTAGATTTTGAGGAATTCTTCTATTCTACTATGCATGTAAGCAGCTTAATGGTATTATTCTAAAAGTAAGGACAATCACTAGATTTTGTGCATGTACACTAGGGCTAGGGCTGGGCGATATATCGATATTATATCGATATCGTGATATGAGACTAGATATCGTCTTAGATTTTGGATATCGTAATATCGTGATATGGCTTAAGTGTCTTTTCCTGGTTTTAAAGGCTGCATTACAATAAAGTGATGTAATTTTCTGAATTTACCAGACTGTTCTAAAACAGGGAAGGAAACCCTGTCTTTACATTTTATTTTGATCACAGTCTTGTTTTAATGAAAGTGCTTGTGACATCTCACATGTGGCTTTGACTTACAACTGAACATTTAGCCTACTTCGTAGAAAATACCGAGATATATATTGTGTATCGCCATTCAGCCTAAAAGTACCGAGATATGATTTTTGGTCCATATCGCCCAGCCCTAACTAGGGCTGAACGATTTTGAAAAAATATCTAATTGCGATTATTTTGACTGATATTGCAATTGCGATATGATTTTCGATATTAGAGAGAATGATCATTTTTACATCATTCTCATTTTCATTGAAAAACGTATTAAAATGATTATGGTGTGATTTTTGTGGGGATCTGTACCAAACAAAGATGTTTTCTTAAGTCTGTAGAATATGATTGGTAGGCCAGGACATCTCTGCAGCGCGACAATATTTCATTTGAAATGGTATTTTGACACACATTTCGCCTTTAACAAATATTGCGCCTCCTGCGATTTGAAAATTGCAGTAGGCCATATTGCGATTTCGATAAAATTTCGATTAATTGTTCAGCCCTAATGTACACATAGCCAACCACTGAATTGTGCATCACTTGAAATTTACATTTCAACCAATAACATTGTAACATCATAACCTCAGCATAACATTAAAAGTTAGGTAACAGTGATTTCTTCAGAGAGTTAAATCACTCTTGATACCCCACTTTAAAAAAAAAAAATGCTTTGAAAGTAGTGGTGGAATATTAAAGGTGCTGAGTGTTGCATGGCGGGGCGACACAGTGACAAAATACAGTGAACGCTGATGTTTCCCCCATGGATTTAATCCAGTGTGGCGTACAGAGCGTGGCGCAGCCTACAAGGATTATGTGTGCTGGACTTAGTTGCCCCACTCTCTCCTCCTCTTTGCCCTACTTTTCATTGAAACGTGGAGAGAAAGGGAGAACAAGAGCTCTCTATATATATATTGCAGGAATGCAGGGACAGATGGAGCAAGTGGGATGGGGAGGGAGGCATTGTGGGACAGAATAAGATGGAGAGAGAGAGAGCTCTACAGTGTATACGGTTTGCTGATGATTCACATCCGAGAATAATCCTCACATCCAATACGTCTAATACCATTTAAATGTTTCAGCACAGGGGTTGCTGTGCAGTTTTGATAGACTGTCGCTCTTGTTGATATTCTACACAAGGATAGACAGTCCGTTGTTCAAGTGTGTTGGATTTCCAGCAGCATATTGTGGTCAGTCAGTTGCGCTCAAACAGCAGAGACTGAGGAGCTGCCATGACGAATGTCTAGTCACGAAAGGAGGGCAACGTATACTAATGCACCCCCCGCCCTCGCCAACCCACTCTGTCCCCATTTCTCTGATACTGCTCACATCATCGGCCTGAGCCTATGTCAGCTTGGTTACATACAGTGCAATTCAGCCTCTAAATGGGCCATGCACAATCAAGCTAGCAAAGATACTGGAAAGAGAATTCTAATTTTCAAAGGATTTTTTTATAAGTAATACAATATGCAGCATTTTCATATAAATAAATAACACTTTACAATAAGGGTCACTTAATTAACAGTTAACTAATGTGTCTGATAATCATTTACTAATGGTGTTCTTGTTAACTAAGGTATTAATTTCTACATTATTTAATAGTCATCTTTATAAACTATTCAATAATGTATAAATTAATACCTTAGTTAACATGAACACCATTAGTAAATTACACATTAGTTAATTGTTAATTAAGGGTTATTTAATGCTTATTAAAAAATCCTCTGGCAGACAGGAAGTGATGCGTTTTACATTTCCGGTTTGTTTGGAATAAATAGAAGAAGAGCTGTGTAGTATAGCGTGAGCAACAATAGCCACTGTGGCTGAACAGCAAAAGAAAAGAGCACCACCTAGGGCTGAACAATTAATCAAAATTTTATCGAAATCTCAATATGGCCTACTGCAATTTTCAAATCGCAGGAGGCGCAATATTTGTTAAAGGCAAAATGTGTGTCAAAATACCATTTGAAATTAAATATTGTCGTGCTGCAGAGATGTCCTGGCCTACACATCATATTCTACAGACTTAAGAAAACATCTTTGTTTGGTACAGATCCCCGCAAAAATCACACCATAATCATTTTAATACGTTTTTCAATGAAAATGAGAATAATGATGTAAAAATTATCATTCTCTCTAATATCGCAAATCATATCGCAATTGCAGTATCAGTCAAAATAATCGCAATTAGATATTTTCAAAGGGAGACAAAATAAAAAACAAAGATCTTGAGGATTACCGTTCTAATGCACATAAATATATACATTAATTGTTGTTGAACTAATGATTTTCATAACAAAGTTCTTTTGAAATAGTTGATAAAATCATAAAATACCACAAGCTACATGTACTGTATATTATCACTATAAGACTATAAGTACCACAAAGGCACACTCACATTTTCCTCCATCCCTCCTGCTTTCTTCCCCTAACCCTCTTGGCTGAGTCTATGGGAATTGGTTGCGGGTCAGTGCTCATGGCCTCTTTATTCCCGTTTAGCGGCAGCTCTGACACCTGGCTCACCGCTCCCTCCCAGCTCCTCATTAACCGCTGCTGATACTAACAGGAAGTGAGCAGCCGGAAAAATGGCCCATTTTTATGCAACAGTGGTCCCTAGCATTTCAGCCTGGATACCAATACAGGATTGACATTAAACTAATCATACAAAGCTGCGATATGGCAGCTGTTAGTAGACTAGACTGTTGTCTGTCAAGTGTGGTTCAGAATTCAGAAATAATATGACTGCAAGCAGTACATAAAGCTACATATATGGGCAAAATGTTTGTGATCAGAACAATACATTACACAGCTTTTCTTACTGAAATGGTAATGTGTCTTGTTTGGTTTCAAAAACCTGTGTAATGACAAAATAACAGAGGGTTTCACTGTAACTTCACAGATTAATTTGCCCTTGGAGCCGTCTTGTCAGTTTTATGTCTGGATATTTTCAATTAGTGATGAGAAGTTCTTCTGATCAAGAACTCTTGACCTTAATGTTCTCAATCTGTAACAAGGCCGCCAGTATCCACTGTCATGGGATGATGTCGTCCCTAGAGAAAATAATGATTTCATATCAGTGGCAGTGTAACCAGTTAGGTGTGCCCCACCAAAGGGGGGACTATGGATCTGTCTCTGTTCGTTAGTTCGTTCGTTAGTTAGTCACACTGTAACGTTGACTTTGTGCCGCTAGAGGGCAGCATTGACAATGAATGGGGACTCAGTGGTAAAGCAGGTCACACAGTTAAAGTTATCATACAATGTGGGGGACAATGAATGGGGACACAGTGGTAAAGCAATACAGTTAAAGTTATCATAGGTAACATAATAGTCTACACACACTACACACTTGGAGACATCAGACTGGGTTGA